>NW_005371709.1:3765679-3821086 GCF_000412655.1 Myotis brandtii
CAGGGCCCAGGCCCCACACCTCCACTCGGAAGCCGGCCTGAGCGGTGGGCCGAGGGCGGAGGAGAGCACCGGGAAAAGGGCAGCGTCGATCCTCGGTCCGGGGGCCCGCACGGTCATGCCACTCACCTGCAGAGAACCCTCCATGGCTCCCCACGCTGGCAGAGTGATGGCCGAGCCTCAGCGTGGCGTTTAAAACCTCTCACAGGCCCCCTGGTCGGGGTGGCTCCGTGGTGGGAGCGTGGCCCCGAGCTCCGAAGGGTCTCGGGTTGGTGTTCCTGGTCAAGGCCATGTATCTGGGTTCCAAGTTCAACCCCCAGTCCCCCGTCGGGGCGCCTGCGGTAGGCACCCAATTGATGTGTCTCTCTCAGCTGTTACTCTCGGTCTCTCACACCCCACCCCCCACCTTTCCACTCTCTACAAAATCAATGGAGAAAATATCCTCGGGTGAGGATTAACCAAAAAACCACCACCACCAATCCTTACAGCATGGATTCAGAAGGCCTCATCTCACAGCAGTCCCTTACATCCTATGGCTGCTTAGTGGAATTATCCGTTCCTCCATATGTGATTTGGTCATTTTGAAAGTCCCTCAAGCGTTTTCTCTTGTCAAACTCTGCTGTCCTTTAAATTCCATCTTAAAACCTACTCCTCCTTCTAGAAACCTGAATAATCTCTTCCCCTTATTTCCTTTGCTTTAGAGACTCCTAAAAGCTTTGAAAGAAGATTACCTTTAGTAACCTAGTTGGTCAATCCCATAGTGGATGTCATTAACCACCTGTGGTCCTAAATCAGGAAACTACCGAAGTGTGGAAACACTCCAACGTCAATTAGGGAAATGTGGCCCGGCTGGCATGGCTCAGTGGTTGAGCGTGGAGTTATGAATACCAGGAAGTCACCGTTCGATTCCCCGTCAGGGCACATGCCCAGGTTGCAGGCTTGGTCCCCAGTGTGGGGCATGCAGGAGGCAGCTGATCAATGATTCTCTCTCATTGTTGATGTTTCTCTCTCCCTCTCTCTTCCTCTCTGAAATCAATAAAAAATATATATATATTTTTTAAAAATAAGGCAATGTGGGACCTAAAATGTGATGAGCAGACATCTAATCAACTGTATTTTAACCTGCTTGGTGAAATATCACAACAGAAGTGGATAGTCAGCCCAGGACAGTGATCCTCATCTTTCTGAAAATGTAATCAATATCTTTTAATATTAAAAAAATAAACCATAGAACCCTACCCCTTTTAGTTAGAATCTTTTGTTCCAAAAGTCACACGATAAAGAACTACCATAAAGTGATGAATGTATGTTACATGAACTTGACAATGACATCATACACTTGAAGACAGCAGCAGATATGTGAGACCATGCTTACGTGCAGAAGAGCAGGGCTGCAGGAACCAATGGCAAGACAAGGGAAACTCAGAAGCAGAAGTTGGCAGAGCCCAGCCTAGCCCAGCATTGTCTAGGGAAAGGCTGCCCAGGCCTACCTCAGTTGCAGGATTTCCCTAGAGAGGAGATGGACACAGGCTGAAAGCTCCATGCTATTTATAATGGCATTTAAAGAGTACCCACCTCCTCAGGTTTCAATTCATGTGCACTATGCAACTTTATAAGAATAATTTGGCTTCCCAATAACTTAAATGTCCAGGGTTTAAGAACCCTTTCAGGAAAATGGGTCACAGACTAATCATTGTGTAAATAGATAGGTTGTTTTTCATGGTTTCTATTTTGAAGATGTTATTCACTGGGAGATATTTGTTCAAAAATTTTTCTGTTTTTTGGATTTGCTTCAGATATTGTTCTGATCCTTATTTATTTTTAATATATTATTATTGATTTCAGAGAGGAAGGGAGAGGGAGAGAGAGAAACATCAATGATGGAGAGAGGCTCATTGATGAGCTGGCTCCTGCACGACTGGGGATCGAGCCCAAAACTTGGGCATATGCCCTGACCGGGAATCAAACCATGACTCCCTGGTTCATAGGTCGATGCTCAACCACTGAGCCACTGCAGCTGGGCTGATTCTTATTTTATAAGAAACCTGAAACCTATTCTGTCTGGATTCCTCTATGTTCTTGGTGACTGGTTTTACAATGATGTATTTTGGTGTGGGTCATTTTTCATTCATAATTCTAAGTACTCAGTGGGGCCTTTTATTCTGAGACTTACATATTCTGTTCGGGAGGTTATCTGGAATTTCATAATTTTCTCCCATTTTCTTATTTCACACTCTCTGGAACTCATATGATTCATATCTTGGATGTCCTAAGCTGATCTAAATTTCTTCTTTTTGTTTGCCTATTATTCCTTTCTTTGTCCTTTTGTTCTCTTTTGGGGGAGATTTCCACAATTTTCAATACAAACACATTTCCTGGATTTTTAAAAATTGGATTTAAAGTTTCTACTATTTTCCAACAGTTCTTTTATGATCTCAGATTTTTTTATATATAGCATTCTGTTCTTGTTACAGATAAAATATTTCTGTTATTGTAAGGATATTAAAGTTTTCTTTTAAGTCAATTTTTCTTCTCTCTGCATTCATTGTCTGTTTCATCATGGTTACTTTTGTTATAATGTTTGATTCCTATATTAGAGGATTTCCTCAGATATGTGGTGATCCTTGGCTGTCAGTTCAAATTTACAAGTGGGGCATTAAAAAGATGATTATAATCTCTGAGTACATGAATAGGGCTTATTGAATGACAGGATTCACTGTAAGAATCAAGGGATTCTCAGGAATCCCTAGGTTGGGAGGCCCCCACCCCAAATCTTTTCTCTTTGATAGGTCATTTCCTCCAAGCAGAACCCTCTAATTTTCTGCCAAGGGAATAGGGAGGTGGTATAAGGTAATGTCCAGAGCCTACATGGAGAAGCCCCCATCCTGAAGCTATCTAGGGGTCCACCAAGAGTCACCTTATTAGCATAAACTCAGGTGTGCTTGAAGAGACTTAGGAATATCAGTAGGTAACACCTCTCAAACCTATCAGAACATTCCAAGGATTTTAGAACCCTGATTCAGGAAGTGGGGACAATTCTCATGTCAGGAACTGGGGACAACGATCAAATATATATTTATAATATCACACCTCCCTAATGTGAGTGGCCCTCATTCAATAAGTTGAAGGCCTGAATGCAACAAAAAGGCTGATCCTTCTGTGAGTGAGAGGGAACTCCTCCTGCCTGATTGCTTTGAGATGGAACATAGGTCTTTTTGGATCTTTAGACTCAAACTAATATAATAGCACTTTGTGAATTTTAAGACTGCCAGCTTTCAGACTAGAAATTATACCATTGGCTGAGTCTCCAGGTTGTCAACTGAAGATCTTGGGACTTCTTAGCTTCCATAATCTCATAGCCAGTTCTTTATAATAAAAATCTCTTTATACATATACAGTCACGTGCTGCATAATGGCATTTCAGTCAATGATGGACCACATATATTACAGTGGTCCTATAAGATTATAATGGAGCTGAAAAATTCCTATCATCAAGTGATGTCATAGCTGTCATAACTTCCTAGAGCAACTCATTATTCACATGTTTGAGTAAACAAACCTACTGCACTGTCAGTTGTATAAAAGTATAGCATAGACAATTATATACAGTACATAATACATGATATGATAATACACAACTACATTCTGGAGTGTCTGGTACATAAAAATGCTCTACAATTATTTGTGAAATGATTTAAAGAACTTTAAAATTATATGTTACATTTAAAATTTATTTTTTAAGTGAAAAATGGTTTCATTGCAATTACACAATTTTCAGGAAAAAATTTTAGTTAAGAAATGTACAGTACACAGGTTAAAAATGCATATAACACAGAAAAAGGCCTCTGTGCTTGTCTATGAACACTTTCTACCTTACTCTTAAGTGGCCTATCAATTCTAAAACCATAAATAACTAGTAAAATAGCTATATAAACATTCTAAGTGCCATGGAAATGAACTGCATGAATGCAGCATTTCTTTGGGAACCTCATCTTTCCATAGGTACCATCTTGTGCTACCCAATCAAAGTGAGAGACTTGTTAATAACAAAAGTTCATATATAATTTAAACACAACTGTTCAAATAAAAACAAAAATTTTAATCAGTTTTCTTGTGCATAGCTAGGTTTTAACATTGGAGAATAAGGCATTCTTTCACCCATATCCCTACATTTCTTTTTTATCAATCTCAAGTTTGGTCTAAGACTAATATCTCTGCCAATAAATAAGGTCTTTTCTAGCACCAGCCTATGCAGGTGTATTATGAAGAGGATATAAATGGAAGGATCCCTGAGGATGAATTTGGGGGTCCCTGCTCTCTGCTTGTGGGAGTGTCCCAAGAAGCTCCAGTGCTCCTGCGATTCAAGAGGTGAATTTTCTTTCTCTTACCCTACCCTCATGTAAAACTACTCTCCTCAAACTTTGAAAATCTGTATCCTTTGATATTTTTAAACAAGTTGTTATAGAACATTTAAGTAATCTGTATAAATACCCTTTCTCAATGAAACACAGAACAATAAAAAACTACCAGAAAGTACAGTGCTTCCTACTTAGATCCCTGACCACTCTTTCTCCAGGGGCTCCAAGGATCTCCATGGGCTCCTTGCGGCCACCCCTGGGAAAAGAAAGCGGCAGGAAAAGTGCCAGATGCATAATGGGGAGCTGTTCACTAAGGAAAAAGGAGCCCTGAGATTTGGTACAACCACTTTCTCCCTTTTTCACAGAATCAGGAAAGCACATTAGTTTCCTGGGAATCCCTTACACATATATGGAGCTGAAAGGACTTCGCATCAGTAGCATCCCAAGTTGAGAAGCCCCCAGAAGCTGACTTCAGCCCTCAACCCAACATAGCAGGTTTTCCTATTTTTCTTCACCAGTGAAATCATTCTTTATCTTATGAGAGACAATGACCTTGGGGTTTCTATTTGAATAACTTCTACTTGGAATTGCATCAGATCCAGCATCAAACACACCAGCCTCACTTTCATTATTATAACATTCTGTAAGGCAGACCACCCTTAACAGGTCATCAGAATTACCTGGGGAGGTTGTTTAAAATACTGTAGATTCTAGAGCTCCACTCCCAGCAGCTCTGACTCAGTAGGCCTTGAGTGGGGTTTGGGAATTTGCATTTTCAACAGGGCTCTCCAGATGATTTTGATGGAGGTAATATGAGGCCCACAATTTGAGAAACACAGACTTTACAGAAAGAGGCCAGAATTGCTTCTTTCCCAGGATAAAATCCAAGGCCACCAGACTTCCGACAGGGTCTTCCTTGAAGAGGTGTCTGGTGAAGAGGTCATCGAGACTCATCCTCAAGGACTCAGGGAGTGAGTTTCCATGGTGCCCAGCTCTTTAAGTGAACCAAAAAGTGGGTTCACACTTGGCTGGACTGGAGGAGAGGTAGCAAAATCCCAAAGTACCAGAAAAGTTCTGGCTGCTTCTGGTCTGAGAGTCCAGGGTACAACTTTTCCCTTTCCCTTCTTCCTTTTCACTGTCGCCGAGTTAAAGAAGCCAAATAGACCCACACAGATAATATGTTGTTTGGGTATGGGTGAATGTATACGGCGAGAGCAAATTCTGTCTGGGGATATTCCGAGGAGTGGATTCCAGTTTGATACATGGCATCAATCACTGTCTGTACATTAGTGTATGGCATCTGGATAGGAAATCCTGCAATCTGGACCAAAAGACAATAACATGTAAACCCACATTACAATCATGTAAGTGATTTTATGCAAAAAGATCACAGAAGCCTCAAAGAAACTGGGGTCATAAAATAATAGTAATTTTGTGCTTGCTTACTAATTTCCAGGTACAGTGCTAAATGCTTCATATACATATTTAATCCTCAAACAACCCTATATGGTATGTTCTATTGTAATCCCTACTTTACAGAGAGGACCAGAGCCAGGTTGTCTGCGGCCAGAGCCTGCACACTTAGCATTCCACATACTTGCCCTCTTTCTAGAATAGCAAACTGCCAACAAGGAAATCACTTGGTCTTACAAATGAGGGATTTAAGTGAGCATTTTGGAAGAATTTATTTAACACTGATTCCATTTATATTTATTAACTGGTAACTGTGCGACAGCATTAAAGGGTAATGGAACACAGACCTATATAAAATTATCTAAGACAAATCATAAACCTCCTTCAGGCCTCAGAGATTGTTTACATCAGGAGGCTTTCCCTGACCCTTAAATCTGTTCACATGCTCTTTCTATATGGTTGCATAGTACACTGTCCTTCCTTAGCTTACATAATAAAATATGTTGCAATTACGTACATGTTTTCTGGTCAGTCTAGCCCATAGTCTCTGTGAATGTACAACCCCAGTACCTAGCACAATGCCTGGGCACATAGAATACAAATAATGGTTAACATATACAAACATTTGCTGGATGCTAGGATAAATATTACCTCACTTTATCCTCACCTTTGCAACCACAAATCAGATAATTATTTTTATCCCTGTCTATCTTGCCCAATGGGGTAGAAAATGTAGAGAAGTTAGATAATTTGGTCAAAGCTAGTGAGTGGTTGAGACAGGATTTGAACCCTAGCTACAGGATTTAGTGCAGGTTTATGATTGTGTGTTATGAAGTAGTCAGATAATTTTACAAAGGAACCCCAGGTTTTAAACCCTGCCATATATTTAACTATATTTTGCTTATCAGTTTACTCTTTTTTTTTTTTTAAAGCAAAACAACTTCTTCCCTATTCTTGAATAGTGACTGCAGATCCTTCCCTGGCAACCTAAGTACTCAAATCCCAGTGGATTCCTTCCTTCCTTCTCTCAGAGGAGCCATATTCTACGAGATGGCAGGGGGTAGAAATCTCACTCTTGGGAGGCTGGGCATTTTGAAAACCCACTGGACCAGTTCATAGGGAGGAGGAGGTAAGAGGATTCCCAGAACTAGGGGTAGGGTAGGGGAAGAAAAGGGAGGATTCTAATAATATATCAAGTGCCCACCATGCTTGGTTATGGACTTGATGAGTTTTAGATGGCTTTTTATCATCTAGGATGATGTCAAATGTGTTGGCAAATATATAAGAGAAGTCAGGAGAGAAGCTGAGGATGTGTGTATAAACTTGAGAGTAATTTGAATACAGAAGATACTAGGGCCCTGTGCACGAATTCGTGCACTGGTGGGGTCCCTCGGCCTGGCCTGTGCCCTCTCACAATCTGGGACCCCTCAGGGGATGTCGGACTGCTGGTTTCGGCCTGATCCCTGCAGGCCAGGCTGAGGGACCCCACTGGTGCACCCTCTAGTATGCATATAAGATTTTGGGTTAATCTCTTCCCACCCTTCCCCCTCCCCCCTTCCCTCTGAGATTCATCAGTCTGTTCCATGTTTCCATGCTTGTGCATTGAGCATCTGCCCCCTGGTGGTCAGTGCATGTCATAGCGAATGGTCGAACGGTTGCTTAGGCTTTTATATATATAGATTAAAGCTTGCCTGGAGTCCTCTTGCCCAGAACCAAGGACAGGAAATCCATTCTATTATTACCATCTAGAGACCATTTTTTAGTTTCTCAGTTGCAGGTGGTTTTCTTTTGGGCATCTCTTTCCAAAGTTTGTGGTTTACATATCATACAACATAAGACTGATTCAAGGAAACATCATGCAATGTGGCCATAGTAAGAGCTGTTCACTATATTTTACACTTCTTGGTCTATAAATAAATGCATTTTAATGACATAGCATCTATCATCTAGGATCAAGATAGGCATTTCAGAGATATTTAAGATTACTATTACCTGGCAATTAACAACATAGATAAAACAAATGACATTAGTGCATTACATCATATACAAACCCAATAAAATTGTAATAGTCTTTCAAATTCACTCTCTTCCTCAGAGGAAACAAATCTTTCAGTGCCAAGTTCTAGCTTAGGAAGAATGTGTCGCAAAATAGAAGTACATTGTCGATTCCAACGTGTTGGCTGCTTAGGTCGCCATTCCATAATTTTACATTTTAGAGTCCTTTCAATCCTACAATGATTATATTTATGACAAATGTGAGAAGAGTTTTGTCACTTTAAACTTTTACTCAAGCATGAGGATGATACTTTTTTTTTTTTTATTTAGGAGGAAACCAGATCTCTATGGCTAGGAATATCTGCATCATTCACATTAATCAAGTTTGGAAGAAGCAGGCTCTTGCTTGGCTTGGGAAGGCAAGAAGCTTCCCGGGGTATCCAGCAATAAGATGTCAAAGGCACATCTCTTTTCCAGTTACCTATGTGTAGGCTGCTACCTACCAGGTATGATTTGACTGTCTGATTACTGGATTGACATTCTTATTCTCCAAGACCCTCCTTTGACATAAGACATTGGGTTTCTAAGAGACTGCCTTTACAAAAATTCAGATATCTGGTCTGGGTCAATGTTAGCAGGGTTATGTTTATTAGATCAGTTAATTGAGTAAGCACAGTTGGGAGGAAATGAGTCACTGGATTGGTAAGTATGATGATCAGTTTCCCCAAAACAATGTACACTCCATAAGGGTGGGGATTTTTGCCTGTATACCCCGCCCCCAAAACAATGCCTGATGATGAACTGTTCCAGGAAGGGAGAGAGGTGGGGTACAGTGTGGGCTGGTTGATGGGGCCCTCCTGGGAAGCCTGTCCTCTGTGTAGAACCAGTGTATGCTACAGAAGAAGCTGCTGGGAGGCCCCCTTGGCTGAGTCTTCAGTGTAACTAAGTAGTTTGGAGTTTACTAACTCATTAGTGGCTAGGCATCAGAATCACCTGTAGAACTTTATCAAAATGTTCACCTCCAGATATGGATTCAATAGGTCTGGTCTGGGACCATGACACCTGTATATTTAAATAGTTCAGGAAGCAATTCTGATGAAAACCAGAAGTTGGAAACCATTTCCCAATTGCATTTCTTCCTTTTTTTGTTAAGAATTGGAAGAGAAGGGGGGGGGGAGATATGCGGTGGGCATTATGTGGTAGTAAAAGAAGAGAGTGTCAGAATGGTTTGTCATGTTCTGTTTTGATTAGTTGGCAGTGGCTAACATGCCAGCCTGCTATGTCAGCATGAGTCACTGGAGACAGTCAGATCTAGAAGCTTCTGACACATCTGGAGTAGGAAAGGCCTGCTGCAAAGATTGTGGCCCTCTGGGCTTGACTGAACAACAACTTAGGGTGTGTGTGTGTGTGTGTGTGTGTGTGTAAGGGCGAGAGTCTAGGAGAGACGATATTGATGTTTCTACCACCCACTTTGGATATTTTTACCAAGTTGTGGGTCATGTACCGTCATGTCCTTTCAAGAAGTATTAGCTAGGCAGTGGTTCTCAACCTTCTGGCCTTTTAAATACAGTTCCTCATGTTGTGACCCAACCATAAAATTATTTTCGTTGCTACTTCATAACTGTAATGTTGCTACTGTTATGAATCGTAATGTAAATATCTGATATGCAGGATGGTCTTAGGCAACCCCTGTGAAAGGGTCGCTGAACCACCAAAGGGGTCGCGACCCACAGGTTGAGAACCGCTGAGCTAGAGCATTACTACTATAGGCTCAACAGGTGTCTGTGTTGAGAACTTCCCAACAGTAGCCTACAATATTTATCAGAGGCAACCATTTTTAACTTTGCCTGTCATTTCAAGGAGCATCTGGGATGGCAGAAGAGTTGACTCAATGGAAATAATTATTACAATCTCCATTTCATGCTTCTGTGGCTAAATCTAATAGGTATTTGGAGAGACTGGTTTAGAGTGTAACGGAGTGAAATGCTCAACTTCTCTGACTCCATCTTGTTCAAGCCTGCTGTATTCTTGCATATAGACATGCTAATCATGAGAGGAATTCTGCTTGCAGCTTGAGTTTTTACAAAAACAGCCCCTTACCAGAGGTGCCTCTCCAGTAGAGATAGGGGAAATGTGTACAAAAATAATGATTGTTTATTAAACATTTGCAGGAGCCTCAAGACCAGATTCATCAGCTGGGGTCAATAGTCTGGGAACAAAGAGATTTAGACATTTTTTAGTCTTCCTCAGACTCCTGCTGGTACCCAGATGTCTGCAGTTGGTTGTCAACCACCTCTTGCCCCTTCCATTTCCCCTTCCCTTGACATAAAAGAAGCCTGAACTCTGTACTTTCTTAAAATGGATTTGAGAAACTACTAGGGCTCCCGTCTTCTCGGTTGGCACCTTCTCTCTCAATCAATAAACCTTTCTTTACTCCAAACTCTGACAATTTGACTTTTGGCTTTTTGAAGTGTTCAGCATTTGATCTATGGACCAGTAACAAGAAGACTATAAGGTGGCTGAATGAGCCCGGATGGTGTGGCTCAGTGGTTGAGCACCAACCTATGAAACAGGAAGTCACAGTTCGATTGCTGATCAGGGCACATGCTGGGTTGCAGGCTTGGTCCCCAGTGGGAGGCATGCAGGAGGCAGCCAAACATCTCATCATTGGTGTTTCTATCACTCTCTCCCTCTCCCTTTCCCTTCCTCTCTCAAATCAATAAAAATATATATTTTTTAAAAAGGTGGCTGAGGGAGTATTTAAGGTCTTATTACTCAACATATGTTGTTAGTTTGGCTCAAATAAACTCTAATAAAATTTTTTTTAAAAAGGTGGCTGAATGAGAGATTAGGGAGAAAACCTGGTAATCCTAATGTAATTTTACAGATCATACCTGTTCTTGAGATCATCTACCATGCTTTTATTAGTATCAGAATAAATGATTTCTTCAGGCTGAAATAAAGACAACTGAAAGTTAGAGAAGATTCTAGGGAGACCAATTTTCCATCACAGTCACATCTGTAGTGCTAACTATAAGGACAGGGAACCCAAACCTCTCTCATGTGGTGAAAAGCCAGAATCACAGAGGCGCAAAGGTAACATAGATCACAGTGTTTTCTTTGATTTTGTAACTACTTCACCAGAGCATAGGAGGGGAGATAGATTCACAAAATAGGTTTTTCATGGGTAAGACAAATCTGCTGCCCCCATTCATTTATTCCAACAAGCATTTGGCATGATTATTACTGATAATCTTTGGCAGCTGCACAGGTATCTTCCAATTATTAACTGTGACCTTGGTGAAGTTACTTAAGCTGTCTGAGTTTCAGTCACCATGTCTTTTTTTAAATTTTATTTAAAATCACTTCAAAATTTATTATTTATTTATTAAATTGATTGGGGTGATATGGTCAATATAAACATATAGGTTTCATGTGTGGATTTCTATGTTACAAAATCTGTATATAGTACTGTGTGGCCACCACCCAAAGTCAAATCTTCTCCTGTCACCTCATATTAGGACCCTCTTCTTTAAAAGAGGGACAATAATAGTTCCTACTTCTCTGGGGGTTTGTGACTATTTTAAAATAAAGTAATACATGTAAAACCTGGCACATATTGCTCAATAAGTATCAAATATTATTGTTATCGGTCCTTTAACATGGTTTATCATCTTTATTCTTTGTGTATTTGCTTCTTTCACCTGGCAAGAGCCAGGTTTTTGTGCGCGCGCACACACACACACACACACACACACACAGATACACAGTCCATTTCAATCTCCCCTGTCTCCAAACCGTTCCTCAGGCACCCCACCTATAGCAGAGAGCAATGCTCCATTTCAATCTTCCCTGTTTCCAAACCTTTCCTCAGGCACCCCACCTATAGCAGAGAGCAATGCTCTACCATGTTTCCCCCACAAGTAGGATTTGCAGGGGGGAGGACAGGATTTCTCAAGTGTACCCCACCCCCACCCTAAACCCAGCTCTCCCCTCCCTGCAGGGCTCACATGGATTAGAGGAAAGTGCTGAATTCACAGTTTTTACTTTGGGTATTTCTGAGCTGAGACATGGAGGCAGATGGAGAGACAGGAACAGATGTTTCTCCCTCATGAGTGGAATGAAGGTTGTGATTTAAAAAGGGGGCAACACTTGTTAGGCCTCTAGGTCCTAGAAAATTTCAAGAGTGATTTGAGAAGGTTCAGTCTGTCAGGTGATGATCTGAATTAGAGATTCAGATTCTCTGCCCCCACCTCAGACCCACTGAATCAGAAACTCTGAGGATAAGGCCCAGTAATTTGTGTTTCAACAAGCCCTCCAGGTGGTTCTGATGCCTGCCATGGTTGGAGAACCACTAGATGAGGAAATAGGGGAGGAACATGGCAGGAGATGGGAGAGACTGGAGAAAGAAATATGAAATCCAGCATCACCTTGCAGGGGCCACCAACTATTCCAGACAGGACAGGGGCCTGAATTCCCTGATTGCTGTCACCAACCACTGTCTGCCCCTCCAACCCATGTCCCTCTCCCCACCTCCTCCTCCCTCTTTCCCAACCCCCAATCCAGGCAATTTATGGATTAGTTAGGTCCCCTTCAGGCCTGGGAAAGAGGCCTGGGCTACATTGACTTGACAGATTTATGGGTGTTAATCCACTTTCTTTTTCTGGCAAAGACCCCTTTCTTTCAGTGAATTCATATCCTTTAAAACTTCAAGAAGACTTTCTTGTTAATTCATCTCTTAACCCCCACATTCTCATTATGCACACTCAAATTTGTGTTCTCAATTGTGATAATAAACATAGTGTTCACTATAGATAGGAGTATTGTGATGTGTGTGTGGTAAGGCAGAAGATCAAGGGCAAGAAATCAGTAGAGATTTAGGCAACTATGAGTTTTACATTTATCGATTCAACTTGGCAAAAGGTTTAGATTCCTCCCTGAGGCAGAGTGGCTTTTAAAAACACAACTTTGATTATGGCAGCCCTTGCCTTGGTAATGTTAATTTCTGATTGCCCTGAGGATAAAGGCCCAAATCCCTACCAGGACTCCACTCACCCCTGAGCTCCTCTCTGCTCGCTCCCTGGCAGCAGCCAAGCTGGCCTTTCATCTCCCTGACAGACAGCGCCTAGCTACTGCACCTCTTCATGCCTGCTGTTCCTGCTCTCTGCGGGGACCATTCTCTTCCCTGATGGTTCTAGGCCAGCTCCTGCTCCCCGTTCCTCACTGTGCTGATCACCACCCCCCTCCCCGCAACCAGGAAGCCCCTGCACCTCTCCTTCCCATCAGGCCCCCTGCTATATGCCTTCCAATGCACATTCGTTTCTGTGATAGCACTTATCACTCTGCACCGAAAGTGCTCGTTTCCTGCTGTTTCTTTCTCTAGAACACGAGTCCCAAGAATACTGAGACATTTCTCCCTGTGGTAGCCATACCTAACATAGTGCTGGTTCATAGCAGGCATTCAACAAATATTACCTGAATGAATAATGGAATGATAAATAGTAAACAAACAAGAAACCTCATCTCTAAATATATCACTCTCTCCTAGAAGACAATAATGCCTCACTCATGGCATTGGGATGGGAAAAGCAAGATATGGCCTGTGGACGCTGTAAATGTGGTTTTCTCAAGAGAGATAAGCACATTTCCCCTCTTTAAAATAACTTTATAAACAGGAAATATATAAATATATGTGTATTTATACATATATACATATATAAAGCATATAAATATATGCTTGTAGCTGCATGGAGAATGTTTAGAAGGATGCATAATGGGAAAGAGATGTGGAAGGGGAGAGAAATTTGTCTCTCTTTTTTTTAATTTGTTTTTTAATCTTCACTTGAGAATATTTTTCCGTTGATTTTTAGAGAGAGTGGAAGAGAGAGGGAAAGACAGAGAGAAATATTGATGTGAGAGAAACACATCAATAGGTTGCCTCCTGCACGCCCCCAACCAGGACCTAGGGCAGTGATGGCGAACCTTTTGAGCTCGGCGTGTCAGCATTTTGAAAAACCCTAACTTAACTCTGGTGCAGTGTCACATATAGAAATATTTTGATATTTGCAACCATAGTAAAACAAAGATTTATATTTTTGATATTTATTTTATATATTTAAATGCCATTTAACAAAGAAAAGTCAACCAAAAAAAAAAATGAGTTCGCGTGTCAGAGGTGTCACAGGTTCGCCATCACTGGCCTAGGGCCTAGGACAGGGAGGAGCCTGCAACCAAGGTACGTGCCCTTGACTGGAATTGAACCCAGAACCCTTCGGTGCACAGGCCGAGTTTAATCCACTGAGCCAAACCAGGTCGGGCGAAACTCATCACTTTGTATGCTTTGGTACTATTTGATCTTTTCCCCCAAATGACCATGAATTCTTTCTGATATTGTAAACTGTCTCAAATATACAGACAAGCACAAAGACTAATGTAATCTACATCCACACAACATACCTACAACCTAGTTTTATATAATCTTTTGCATTCCCTCATGGTTGATTTAGATTTTTCAAAAAGAAGTAAAACAGTACAGATAAACTTGAAGTACTCTGTGTACCTCTCTCTGATTTCATTCCTTTTTTATTTCCCCAAAAGGAACCTTTAAATTAAATTTGGTATTTATCTTTCTTATAAATGCTTTTATACTACTACTACCTCTCTCTCTCTCTCTCTCTCTCTCTCTCTATATATATATATATATATATACACACACACACACATAAATAACATACAATTTTCAAACTTCAGGTAAATGGCTTTGTATTGTATGTGTCCTTTGACATCTTCTATATTTTGCTTAATATTACATTTTTAATATTCATTCATGATATACATGGCTCTGAGTCAGTGGTTCTGGTTGCACACTGGAATCACCTGGGAGTTTTATATAATACTGATGTGCGGGTTCTACCCTCCCTCAGAGATCCTGATGTAATGAATGTACGGTCAAGTTGGGAACTATTGTAAATTGGTTCATACATTCTTTTCCTGCTGTACAGAAGTTTTCATAGTATGAATACTTCACAACCCATATAGCGATTTTCTAGTTGATGAATTGTTTCCTTTTTTTCCTATTTCAAGCAATTCTGTAATGAACACTGTTGTGCTTGTCTCCCTGATAAGTTCCTATAGGGTATATACTTAGAAGTTGAATTGGAGCAATCAAGGGTTGAGCATCTTCAACTTTACAGATATCATATTGCTTTCTAAACTGCTTGTAGTAATGTATGCTCGCACCACTTCTCTGCCTCTGCCAGCACTTGGTATGGTCACACTTAAAAATATTTGTCAAATTTATGCATGTTTTAAATTGTATTTCCCTGGTTATGGGCAAGGTAGAGCATTCAAGTTTCTGCTTCTATAAAATGTCTTCTGCCTACTGCTCTTTATCTCATCTCCCTCTCTCCCCCTGGGCTCATAACTCGTAGTTTTTGGATTTTTCACTTGCCTGCAGCCTGCCATACCATGACCCTCAACCCTCAATCCTCAAACAGCTGTAGAGATGGACTTTGGGATACTGAGTATAAAGGGATACTGGGCATGTCACAGGTGTACTGGCTGACCCATCTGGTGATTGAGTCAGTTCCTGAACTTAGGTCTGTGCTTTGGTCTGCCTCCAAGACTCAGACAGTGAGTCTGCCACTCTCCTTCCCCATTTTTTCAAGATGGATGGCAGGGAAAACTCGATTTTATTAATATTGCCAAATAAGTCAATAAACAATCAGCTATATAAACATAACAAGAGCTGTCACAATTAGTAAAGATTAGAACCAAGGGTAACTTTGATACTGACACACCTGGAAAAATATGTTTACCTGTATGCTTTGTACTTGTGTCCCTTGAAAATTTTTTGGAAGCAGCTGTTTCCAGAAACTTTCCTTTGAATAGTCAAAATATACAGCCATTGGTGTACTATTTTGTTGAATATTAAACCAGACCTATTAAAACATTAACATAAAATCAGCACAGACCCCTGGGAGCCCAAAGCCCATGGCTGGTTAGGTAAAGCAAAATTTTACAGTGCTGCTACCCAGTGAAGTGGCAGAAGCCAAGGGAGGTTCTGAGGTAGAAGTTAAAGACATGCCAGGCTTACATGAGCATTAGACTGCTCACTGGTTCTCAACAGTGGAGACAATACAGAATTATAGGGTGGGAGCTTTAGGGATAAAATATTTTCTTGGCCCCACAACCCAGGGATTCTAATTAAACTTTTATATATTTTCAAAGTTCTTCACATGATTCCAATGGATAGCCAGGGTGGAGGATCACTGATTTGACTCAAGGAGATAGCTCAAAGTAAGATTTCTCCCCATTACTTACATTTCCATCATCAAACAAACTGTCTACACTTTGTAAAGGACAAAATGGGTCAAATTGCCTATGACATTGACCAGTTAATGGATTCCAAAGCAAATATTCATCAGTTTCATGAGTTAATACATAAGCTACACGCCCCTGTATGAGGAAAAGAAGGTAAAGTCATTTGGTTGAGTAATTAACATACTTTTTAATGTGAAAATTACTATGTAAGCATGTGACCTCGTTGATTTCTGAAAGCGTTTTCCAGGGCCTTTACAATTTTTTGGAAAGGAAAGAAGCCAGAGCTCCAAAAATCCTTAGGCCCAGGTTGGCATGAGGATGCAAATGACAGGACTTCTGAGCCAGTGCTGCCCTGTATGGTCCTACGGGAGTTCCCTCACAGCGATTTCCCAACAGCTGGTCCGAAAGTATATGGGGGTTGGGGCACTGTTGTCTAATTCACACGATGGTGCTATATGAACCAGCCCTGCTTTGAGTAGAATATACTTAGGAGTCTAGGGGTGAGCACCAAGCAGAGTTAGGGAATAGAAACTGGCTTAAGGCTCTGAAAAAGCCAAGTGAAGTAAAAAAGCCATTAAATTAATTTTGAGAACAAGATCAGGAAACCATTTGAAGAATAAAAGTCATTATGTTACGATATTTCTCTGCACATACCTTTTGAAGTGATAATATTTCTTAGCAAAGAATAAAAATTTCAGGTAATAATAATAATGACTATTTGCCATTTATTGAGTATTTGTGTGCATCAAATAATCTACTCAGCATTATTTTAATTAACACTAATTTTCTTCTTTTGATTCACTCCAAATTCTATGAGGTAGGGATGATTATTATACTATTTTTCAGATAAAAATCAGAGGTTAAGGAGCTTGTCTAGGGGAACAGTAGTGGTATTATTCCTGTTTGGGGAAGAAATAACTGAATCTCAGAAAGTAGCAAAGGATGAGATCTCACACTTAGTAAATGGCATTACTGGGTTTTAAAACCCTCTCTGACCAGCCCCCCAAACCCATACTCTTAACACTGCACTGTATAGCCTTGTTTCCCTGACTTCAAAGCTCTTGTTCTTTATGACTGTGTGCGTCTCCTTTACAGTGAAAAGGAGGCTTCACCTCAACCACAGAGCTGAGTGGTGCCACCCATGATATTGACTCAGGTCTAAAAGCAATCGTTGGCTGAAATACTGTTTATTGTTTGTTGCCATCTAGCGGCACTTAGAGCAACAACAGGAACATATGGGGAAATTAACCATAGGCTTTTAGCTAACACAATCGTGACACAGAAATAAGCTGTCAAGGGAATATAGAGAAATATGTGATCATGAAAAAAAACAAACAAACAAAACCAACAACCATAAAACAAGACTGGAAATTTTGACACTGATGAATATATTCAGCTTGAAGTAGAAACAGAATGAAGACAGCTTTCTGGAGGTATGAATACAGTATATAATTAAGTTGTAAAAATTTCAGATATGAACATGAATTTCTGGCCCATTTGTACAAGTAAAAACTGAGCAATGGAGAATAGGAAGATGTGTTTCTTAAGGATCTTAAAATATAATATTAGAAACATCTGAAGATAATGGTGGTGATAGTGGTTAACAACCACTACAACTACTGCTGTAACTATTGCTACATCACCACCACCACCGCTACTGAGCACTCAACATGAGTAAGTGCTCTCCCAGTGCTATATATTTACTATGTGATTTAATATTTCTAGTAACCCCATAAAGTAGTACTATTATTAGAGAAGAAAAACAAAAGGAAGTCATCCTTTATACTGTAGAACTTTTGATGAACCAACGTTATCCTCTTAAATAATTGCTTGCCCACAAAATTCCTTAATTAGCTTGTGAAAAGATGGAAAACTGGGGCTGCAGTCTTTTAAACTTGCAGCTGATAGCTAATTCTTTTTACTTACACTATTTAAATATTAACTCCAGCACTCACTTCTAAAATTGAGGTTCCCAGGAGGACCAAAGCTTTCTTTCCGAAGTACAAAAAGAAATTACAGAGAAGTATGGCATGCTCCTCCTTATTCCCAATAGCCAAACTGATGCAGCGCTAAGGCAAAACAAAAGTAACAAGAACAACAACAAAAAGGTGAGGGAGAGAAAGCTGAGTAATGCAATTAATACTAGGACAACTGCAAAGCTGAAAGCTCCGGCACCATTTGCCTGATAAAACACTAGGGCCCTGGTCGGCAAACTGCGGCTCGCGAGCCACATGCGGTTCTTTGGCCCCTTGAGTGTGGCTCTTCCACAAAATATCACGTGCGGGCACGCACGTACAATGCGATTGAAATTTCGTGGCCCATGCGCAGAAGTCGGTATTTTGTGGAAGAGCCACACTCAAGGGGCCAAAGAACCGCATGTGGCTCGCGAGCCGCAGTTTGCCGACCACTGCTAGGGCATTAGGAGGAGAGAACGTTAACTTGGAACATAGGGGCGAGGAGCACTTGGTAGTATTTGCTTGAATAGTTATTTTTAGTTATATTAGAGGCTCTTTCAATGTTCTTCAGGACCATAATATCCCTGAACACATTCTGATTAGTTCAAAGAGTCTCAGAAGAGTCGAGTTAATGACAACTCTTTGAGTTTTACCAGGTTGGAATCACTGAATCACTAGACCACATGCTTGTGTCTCCCTGGTTCTCACTAAGCCAAAGACAGAGTAACCTACCTATGAAGTTAACCCTGTCCTGTGCCCCCTAAATCAAATTCAGCTCAAATCTAGCCCCTAAAATATTCTAGATAAGTTCTAGGACCATCAGTTCCAGATGTAAAGTGCCTCTCTCTTAGGCTCTTATTGTACTAATATTTTCCACTTAAAATATTTATGGAATGCTTGTGAAATTTAAAGCAGTGTATAAATGATAAATATAAAAATAAATAAGAATAAAGTCTTCTTGTTAACTCAAGGAGATTAACTTGGGATGTATATGTACAGAGTATGGGTGTTGGGTCAATCTAAAAGCAACTAAATATTATGTAAGATGGAATAGAAGAAGTGCTCTAACTAAGGTTGCCAGATTTTGAGGGGAAAATAGAAAGCCCAACTCTAAATTTGAATTTCAGATAAACAAATATTTTAGTATAAATATGCCCCCCAAATTGCATGGTGCCTGTATTTTAGTTGGCGAGCAATCTAAAGAGAACTTTAATCCAGGTGCTAAGAAAGAGCATTGCTATACAAGCTCTTCATTCAGATGGGGGGAGACTGGGAAACCTGGGAAGTAGTGGCATTTGCCCTAGACATCAGGATCCATAGTGACAAGCCACATTTATCTCTGGAGACTGTCATAATATTGTACTCCAGAAATTTCAATTCAATCAAAATATTCATGAGCTACCACTTGTAACACTGAGTAAGATTTTTGGTTTTTCAGAATTATTTCTATAAGTTGTTACTAGAAGTGAAAATTATTTATTAAATTATCAAATGATTTCAAATTTCATAAGGCAAAATACTACATATAATAAACAGGTTTTCTTTAAGAGAAAAACAAATAAGGAATACTATAAATTTTAATTATAAAATGTCATTTGTTACCTCTGATGTCATCCATATATCAAAACCATCATTTTCATCCAGGTCAGGCATAAGAGGAATCAAAGATACAAAATGAGCAATGAGGTCCTAGAATAATATTAAATAACATTTACTGAGTGCATACTATATGCCCATCATAATGCTTTCTATGCATTATCATTACATTTAGTGTATCTTATGAAATAAATACTATTATTATTTTTGTTTTACAGAAGAGGCTAGGGTAACTTGCTCAGAGTCACACAGCTAACATTATATATGGGACCTCTAGGAATAAGCCCAAATTGGCCTGACTCCAGAGTGTGCCTGTTAATCATTGCATTTCACTGTAATAAATTCTTACAATTTTAAACATGATACATTACATATATACTTTAGAATATAACTGTTAAAATTGAAAAAAAATGTTGAAGAATAGCATAAGTTTGATTTGCTTTCAGGTTCAAAATCAGAATTATTTTAATTAATATAAGCTGTTATGAGCTGCTGTAGCAGGAAGATATTGGTATAGTCTGCATTCTCAAACAACAGAAATTATACTGTTAATTGTTTCCCTCTCCCGGACTAGAGAGACAAGGATTCAGGCTTTTAAAGTCGTAGAGGAGAAAAAGATACAAATAAATAACGAGTTAGCAGAGAAAATTCACTAACATTTTCATTAATTTACAATAGCCACCATTTATGATCTATTATCACCTCCTATACCCTAATGGTTCATAGTCTGTGACAAGCAAAGGAGCTAGGATTTACATATTTTTAAAAATATACACAAATGCCTAGCAGTGCTTTCTTTGGTTAGAGCGTTGGCCCCAAGGACTGAAGGGTTCTGGTTTGATTCCAGTCAAGTGCACATACCTGGGTTGCAGGCTCCATTCCCGGCCCTCGAAGGGACACATGCAGGAGAGGCAACCAATCAATGTGTCTCTCTCACATCAATGTTTCTCTCTGTCTCTACCCCTCCCATCCTCCTAAAAATCCATGGAAAAAAATATCCTTGAGTAAGGATTAACAAAAATAAATAAATAAAAGCACACACAAATATTGTCTTTGCAGTAAATCTAAGAGCACTCCTTGGACTTTGGGTGTCAGGAAACATAGGTAGGAAGAAACTCAGGATGGAAAAGCAGAGTGTAATAAAAGGCAACCTAAATTAGAAATTTTATTTTAGCTTAAAGAGTCCAGCTAAGGGAGTTTTATACTGGTCAAACAAATATTCTGAGGAGAGCCAATTGACTCAATCCAACCAGAATAAACAAAAGGTGTGATTTTTCATACACGCCTTTTAATCAAAGCTTACTTTTTTCTTAAAGGGGAGATTTATACTTCTGACTTCTTATTTTCCTTTCTCAAAGTGGAAGAAGCTATATCCTCTTCATTTTATATAAAATTAAATGTTGAATATATTTCTCTTTTGTCAGCTGGTAAATAGATGGGCATAAGTCACAAGGGGGTGGGGTGGAAAGTGTTATGTTGGCAGTTTATATAGAATAATATAGTTTTCTTCATTCCCACAAACAATGAGAAGCAATCCTTAGAAGAACACTATCCCTTTCGGTACATAACTTTTTATTTTGCCTCGAAGTCAAAGAAATTTTTGTGTCATTTTTCCAAGTTTGATAGGAAAGTTGTGAAGCCAGTATGGTCACGTGAAGTGGTGTAGCAACAGTGCCCCTCTAGTCCAAGTGGGCAGAAATGAAGCGGGGCAGAGAGGTCTTCCATCTGGGGCTCAGGAGGACACATTGCAACATAGATGGTTTTTCTCTCATGAGCTATCTTTGGGGTTTTTGTGTTGTTCTTTTTTTACATATTTTTATTGATTTTAGAAAGAAAGGGAGAGGGAGAGAGAGAAACATCAATGATGTGAGAGAATCATTAATTGGCTGCCTCCTACACACTGCACACTGGGAATCGAGCCTGCAACCCAGGCATGTGGCCTGACCAGGAATTGACTCCTGGTTCATAGGTCGATGTTCAACCACTGAACCACAATGGCTGGGCTGAAACTGTCTTTGAAGGCAAAACAATTTTAGTAACAAACTTATCCTAAAAATTAATATTAAAAAAATAAACAAGTTTAAAAATATAAATTTGGAGTGATAAAAATGCCTAAAATTTACTCTGGAGATGGTTGCACAATTCTGGGAAGATACTAAAAATCATTGAATTGAACACTTTAGATGGGTTAATTATATGGTACGTGATTTATATCTTACTAAAACGACTAAAATAAATATAACTTACAAGTGTTGCATTGGAATCACGAAGAAATATATCCAGGAGTTGTTGAGGTGGATTTAATGCCTTGATATATCTTGTTACTAAGATTTGTATCCCGTCATGATTAAAAACAGTTGTTGTGATTCTTCGGTTGGGAAATACTGCCTTACAATTTTTTGCAAAAATGTGTGCTCTCTCCAAAACATCTATTTGATCTGAAAACTAAAATCAAGTTTAAAATATTTCAATATTGTACCATACATATTGTTCCCACAGGGAAATATTAAGAATCAATATTTGTTTTTTTGCTAGCTTTGAAATTATTGTTATTGGTTTTTTAAATACTTTACGCTTCTTTGATAGTATATGTAAAAATAATTCAAAGTAAAACATACCTTGTCTAGTTCTGGATTACAGGTGACATATGATATTTGAGGTTCAATGGTAGCAAAAATATTTAAAAAGGTACATTCTTTTAAATTCTGCACATTATGATCTTCTTTAGGAGATGTAGAAGTCTTACTCCAAGTATACCCAAGCAAAACTGGTGGAATGTTTACTTGGAATGTTCCATTAATCTGAAAGGATATATCAATATAATAGATTCTGCACGATGAAAATAAACACCAGTCAAATATACTATAGCCCAGCTCAGTCTTCTCCACAGGAGGAAACAGGCTTGCATGGGTATGTGCTGGTTCTACTAATATGTACTTGTACAAGGATGATCAGGTTCTCTATGGCGATCTGTTCACGGACACCCTTGACATTTTGGGTCCCAGTCTAGTATGTACTATGCAAAGAGGGCAGGAGTAAGAAAGGGATGAAATGAGGAAGTTACTGTATCAGAGTATTAAAAACTCTAAAAAAATCTAATTCAGGCTCAGAGAAAATGCTAAAAGACAATGTTACATTTTTCATTGGGTCTAGAAAGAGAAAAAACCTATAGGTCCACAGGAGGAGGGTGTGTGTGTGTGTGTGTGTGTGTGTGTGTGTGTGTGTGTGTGTGTATAGAGGAGCTAATTTACAATCATAATAACTAATAATCATAGTTAATAGTTATTGAGCACTTACTATGTGCAAGGCACTGTGCCAAGTGTTTGATATAGATGACATCATTCAATGAGATAGATACAGCTCTTCTATTTTGTAGTTAAGGAAACTGAGGCCCAAAGAATTTACGTCACTTATGTAAGATCACAACACAACTGATGAGTAATAGAGCCAGGAATACAACTCAGGTTTGTCCACCTTTGAAGCTCACATTCTGAACCACCTCTCTATCCTGGAGTCTGGCCTGAGACTGAGAAACATCTGCAGAGATTTATGAGTGTAGGAAGCCATGTTCCTCCCAATAACTTAAATCTCTGCTGCTCTTTATCTGCAGCATAAATTTGCAGCATGCTCCCTCATATTATGCAGACATTTCTACTCTCCTCCCTAACATCCATTCTCTTCTCCTTTCTTACCAACAGTTTCTAGGTGGCAACATGACAAGTGGTCAAGTCGCATCAACAAAATAAGGAAGTCTGCCAGGATTTTCTGGTGAAGCGTCTGTTTTACTAATAAGGGCACTGCCACTTCGTGCTTCACCCTGACTCCTGTCTGCATCATGAATATGAGGCCGGAGATGCAGTGAACGATCTGCAGTTATAAGGATGCAAGCCACATGATAAGGACAATGGAACAGAAACACAAAAGCAACTTGGATTCTTGAGCTGCTGCTCTGACACCTAGACTTCTTTTTGGGCGAAATAAATAGACCCGTTACATCAGCCACTATTAGGTTTTCTGTGGCATAGGATCACACATAATTAATACACACAGAAATCCTTGAGTCAAATGCCCTTGTTTGCTTGACAAACTCATTTTTAGGACTCGCTTCAAAAGTTATCTCCTCTGTAAATACTTCCCTGATCTTTCATTCTCCTCCTCATTCCCCTCTTACCCACCTGACCCCTCTGAACAACCCCTTCTTCCTGCTCCAAACCAGAAAGAGTAAGGTGCTCCCTACTGTCTCATTGTATCTATCTCATGACCCTACCAAAGCCCTACAGCAGTATCAGGTTGTACTGAAATGTTAGTTTTCTTCTTTAGACAGTGAACTCCACTAAGATAGAGAAATCATTTCTGAATCTTCTATATCTTGCATAGCTCTGTAAGTAAGTAACAGAGCTCCAAACAGAGTCTAGGCTGGAGTTTTTATATTTTGCTGGTCAGGTAGGCATATTCTTGCTACATACCCCATCAGCAGGGCCCTCTGGGAATATAACAGAGACACCACCAAGCATCAGTCTCACCATTAATGATACACAATGCTGAGGAGCTGAAGCTCCTGGAACCCCTGCTTACAAAGCAGCAGCACTGATCAGAATATTTGTGAATCTGGTCCTATAAAACTATTACATGCAAATATAAATGTTGCTTTAAGACCTAAGGCTAGCTGTCCCAGTCTTTATCAATACACTCTTTAAAGCTTTAAGAAATAAAGTTGTGTCTTCTGTTCTAGAGACAGTTAAAACTTTCACACACTCCAACACCCCAATGGCTCTCAAATACAAGATCACTTTAACTGACCTAACAACCTGCCAATCACAGAACCTGATTCCCACTCCCCACCCCCCATCAGTAAATGTTTCTATTGGTGAGAGGTAAAAACTTAGAAAATTAGCAAACAATCATTTTCTATTACCTCAGATTGTTGCAGAAGAGCAGAGAAAGGGAAGACAATGGATCCAAGCCAATTCTTTCTTACATATGAATGACCACTGCAGCTCCTGAAACAGTGATCCTGTTAAAATAAATAATAATTTATTTTATATGATGTGATGAATAATTTAAAAACTTTTAAGTATAAAAATCATTCTCTTTCTTTTAAAAAATAAAACAAAGGGTAAATAGAAAAGATCTTTTTCTCACTTTTTGATTTCTTTAAAAATTAAAGCAAAATAATGACCTGTTGTGGAGTTTATGACATATGTATGGCTATTTACATTTTTAATGCAATATTTTTATTATAATAGATATACTCAGGGCAGCAAACTTAAAAAAAAATTCACTAAAGAATATAAAAAAATTGAGGGTGGTGACCTGCAGGAGGCAGCAATCCTGGTTGGCATTAGTGTGAACATCTTCATACTGAATGGGAGGCTGCAACTCCCTCATGCACTTGCTCTTTAATCTAGGGGACTGTTTTTGAACTTGAAGTTGAATTCAGAGAGGAAGGGAGAGGGAGAGAGATAGAAACATCAATGATGAGAGAGAATTATTGATTGGCTACCTCCTGCACGTGCCCTACTGGGGATTGAGCCCGAAACCCAGGCATATGCCCTGACCGGGAATCAAACCATCACCTCCTGGTTCATAGGTCAATGCTCAACCAATGAGCCACACTGGCTGGGCTGTCATATATTAATTGATCAAAAAGGCATGAGTTTATTTCTGGGCTCTCTATTCTGTTCCATTGATCTATACTGTATGTCTGTTCTTATGCCAGTACCATGCTGTTTTGATTACTATGGCCTTGTAGTGTAATTTGGTATCAGGTAGCATGATTCCTCCAACTTTGTTCTTCTTTCTCAAGATTGCTGTGGCTATTCTGGGTCTTTTGTGGTTCCATATAAATTTTTGGACTATTAATTCTAGTTCTGTGAAATATGCCACTGGCATCTTGATAGGAATTGCATCAAGATCTGCTTCAACTTCTCTGAGCCTAATCCCCAATCCCTCCATGTAGAATTAATTGCTCCTTCAATAGTGTTGCCATATAATTTGCTAGACATTTATATTCAAGTATTTAATCAGAGCCCCAAGAGAGAGGGTATAATGGATATGCATCTTTATACTTTTAGTGTCAACTTCAGTAGGATGGAAATTAACATTTATTTTAGAGCTTGCTATGGTACTAGGCACAGTGTTAGGAACTTTCTGATATCTATGAGGAAGACATTCATAACTTTTAATGTCAGATTGAAGAGAACTGGGTTTTAGGAATTATTTGCTATTTTTTATAGAAGGGGTATATTTTCTTTGATCAAACGGTGGAAAATATATAACCCATTTTTGCTTATCTTTCTATCTTGGCTACCAGGAAGCTCACATTTTAATGTAATGTTCAATTGCAGAAATCTACTTCTCCCAAATTCTTGTTATATTTATCCCTTTTCCTTCTATGTATGGTTTGAGATCTGTTATTTTTGAACTGTCTTGTCATATGTCTGATTTTATTCCAAGCTGCTCTAAATGCTTTTTAGAAAATGTTAGAAATAAATATTGCATCTAAAAGCAAATTTACAAATATGTTACTAGACTTCATTCAGTCAGAACTTAGCATTATTTCAGCATAATTATAATTGTTGTACTTTACCTCATGTTTTTCAAAAATCATTTCATCAAAAATGTTGATATATATATTATCTTTTATTTTAGATAAACTTGAGAAGCTATAATCATGTCCTGGTGAGCTATAAATAAGAAAAACTTATTTAGATGCTTAATTTATTTTATAAGAGCATTATTCATAAAGTACTATTAAATCACCTGTGTTCTTTTCTGTTATAACATGTAAACTAAGAAAAAACTATGTGCTTTTAAGACACCTGCTATCTTTCATTAAAGCCAGTACATGCTTTGTTATTTATCTTTTTTATCTCTTAAAGTAACTGAGTGAAGAATAAAAATGTTGAAATGTCAAGCAGAAAGACTTCCTAGTAGAGGCATCCACTGCAAACAAATTATCTGAAGTATGGTGCATTAAGATTTTCCAACTAGCCCTGGTGGGGTGGCTCAGTTGGAGCATTGTCCCATACACCAAAAAGTTTGCCGGTTTGATTCCCCAATTGGGGCACGTACAGGAGGTAACTGATCTCTCTCTCTCTCTCTCTCTCTCTCTCTCTCAGCTAAGCTTATTCTCTTTCCCATATTTATTTTCTCCAACCAGAAACTGGGATAGTGGGGTGCATTTAATTTTTCAAACTGTCTGCGGATGGCTTACTTGATTGGAGAAATTTTTGGAGGTAGCTGAAAGAATAATGTAGTATATCACAAGCACTGAACTTTCACTATCAGCTCCAGCCTATACATCAAATCTCAAACTTCTAACAGCTCAGAGAAGTTAAATAACTTGGTCAAGCTAATGTCATCAGCAAGTGACAGAGCCCTCATCTGAACCCAATTAACTGCCTCAAAGGCTAGGATCTTTTCACTATACCAACTGCCACTGACATTATTTGTTGAAGCTTGTTGCCTAAGAAAACAGTTACTATTTCAAAGGATCTCCAATAGCTTGTATAACTTTCTGAGACCTACAGATACACTGACAACTGAAAAATGTTCATTGAGTTTAGAGAATAATTTTAAAGTCGAATGTTCCTTATATTTCTAAGTGATAAGCTGACTTCCTTACCCTGCTCCTTCAAGAGTTTCCTTTCATGTTGCAACGTCTAAGACAGGGTAGAAAAGGCAATGCATACTTATTATACTACTAGAGGCCCGGTGCACGAAATTGGTGCATGGGTAGGGTCCCTAGGAGTGGCTGGAGATCAGGGCTGATCAGGGCCTTCCTTCCCTCGGCTGCTGGCTGCCGGCTGCCAGCTGGGGCCTTCCTTCATTCCATACCACCCCCTGGTGGTCAGCACACATCATAGTGAATGGTCGAACTTCCGTTGGTCAAACTCCCAAGGGGACAATTTGCATATTAGCCTTTTATTATATAAGATATTAGCAGAAGAGATGATAACTGTCATCCTCAAGACACTTTGGAGTGTGTCAACTTAGTATGTCCTTTAAATCACTCAAGTCCTACACTATCTTGCATTTTGTATTCTATTCAAACTTGCCTCCAATTTCACAATTTCTCCTCCAAAGTAGAGCTCACAAGATATTTACTATTTGTTTATTATTACTATCTACCCCATTTGTACATGATTTTTATTCATTAAAATGTCATGTGGAGAAGAGAATGGAGTATCTGAGGCAATGAAAAATGGTAGTTGAATGGCGTTGGCTTAGCTGAACCCTCTGATCTTCCTTGTTGTGCTCTAAATGTGTTCTTGGCTTATTGCATTGCTATCATTTCAAGAATGCAACTATTCTACAGCATTTATGTATAAGTTTATCTTATTGACTATTTCATGTTATCCTAAATCTATTTATTTAATACAGTATATTTCTTCTAACTCTAATGTCTAATACACAAATATTTCTACACATACAACCAAATTTTATACCTTTACAAACTTTTAAACCAAAATATACTTTTATATACTAATTACTTAGCATAATATTATACAATATAATATATTTATTTCCTTTCAATTAATACTCCCTTTCACATTCAAACAGTAAGAAAGGTCAGGTAAGCAGATATCAGACACAAGGCATAAATACCTAATTTATAGTTTTTACCTCTGGAGGGAAAGAAGGAAGATATAATTAGTAATTGGCATAGAGAAGCCTTCAAAAATATTGGCAATATCTACTTTTTAAGATGGAAGGTAGATATACAGGTGTTCATTTTATCATTTTTCCTGAGAACTTATATTTATATATACATCATATATATTAACATCTATGTAAGAGATATTTCATTATTTAAAAGCCTAAAAAGCAAAGCTTATCTCAACCAATATTTTTAATAAATGGCTCAAAAATAATTATTTATTGTTCTTTTTTTAGGAGCTAAGAAAAAATGGACTCCAACTTACACAAAATCTACTTTAATTTCCTCATTCCAGCATGGATGAGATCCACTTGCAGTACTGGTTTGGTATACAGTGTGTTGAAAGGAAACTTCCACAAAAGGGTGTACAGTATCCTGAAATACATAATAAACAATGACTAGATTTTTGTAATATTTTATATAGTTGATAAAAGATAAAAAGCTAAGGAATTACTTGGTTGCTGGTTGAAAACTGGATGCTTACTTATTCTAGTGTTTCAGATAACTATTATTCACTCATTCACTTACTAATCATTTATTGGTCCTATTTAATATAGATACTTTTCTAAGATAAATAGCCAGTATGGCTAGGTGGTTAGAGTGTCAGCCCACACATGGAGGGTCTCAGGTTCCATTCCCAGTCAAGGACACATGCCTGAGTTGCAGGTTCAACCCCCATCCCCAGTCAGAGTGCGTGTAGAAGGCAACCAATCAATGTCTCTCTCCCACAATGGTCTCTCTCTCTCCCTTCCTTCCTCCCTCCTTCCCTTCCTTCTACTCTCTTTTAAAAAAAATCAATGGAAAAAATTTCCTCGGGTGAGAATTAACAAAAAAAGATAAATGGAACTTTGCTTTATAGATTTTATAGCTTATAGAGACCCGGTGCATGAAATTCGTGCACTCAGGAGCGGGGGGTCCCTCAGCCTGGTCTGTGCCCTCTTGCAGTCCGAGAGCCTTCGGGGGATGTCCGACTGACAGTTAGGGAGCGGGCCTAAGCCATCAGTCAGACATCCTTAGTGCTGCCTCAGAGGTGGAAGAGGCTCCCGCCACCACCGCTGCACTTACCATCCGTGAGCCTGGCTTCTGGCTGAGTGGTGCTCCCCCTCAGGAGCACACTGACCACCAGGGGGCAGCTCCTGCATTAAGCATCTGCCCCTTGGTAGTCAGTGCATGTCATAGCAACCGGTCATTCCGCCGTCAAGCCAAAACCAGCTCTCCGACATCCTCCAAGGGTGCCATATTGCGTGAGGGTGCAGGCCAGGCTGAGGGATCTCACTGGTGCACAATCGGGGCTGGGGAGATGCAGGAGGTTGGCCGGCTGGGGAGGGACCGCGGGAGGGCCAGTCTGGCCTGAATCACTCAGTCCTGATCAGCTGGACCCCAGCAGCAAGTAAACCTACTGGTCAGAGCATCTGCCCCCTGATTGGTCAGTGCATGTCATAGTGAGCAGTTGAGCGGCCTTAGCATATCATTAGCATATTATGCTTTGATTGGTTGAACAGCCAACTGGACGACTGGACACTTAGCACATTAGGCTTTTATTATATAAGATTAGGGGAAATAAACAGGTAAATAAATAATTGCAATGAAATGTGAGAAATAAAATAAAAATATATTCCTGGTATAATAGTTACTCAGGAGAGGGCATGATTAAATTTCTGGGGGTGAGGACAGGAGCTTCACAGAGAAAACACTGCTTGAGCCTGAGCTTAGAAACATTAAGCAGTAATGTGGCCAATAATACTGAGCTGGGTGGAGGCCACTGCAGGCTAAGGAAAGGGCATGTACATAGGCTTTCTAGAACAGGTGGTAGTCTGATACCACTGTTGGGTGGAAAGAGATGGGATTTGGCTGACTTGTAGGTAAGGGCTACATCATTACAGATTTTTGTAGGCATTCTAAGGAGCTTGTACTGTATTCTAAAGACCCTGAGAGCAGGGGAGCAAGGAATGAAAGGGTTAGAATTAGATTTTATAAAGATCACCTTCATTGTGTTATGGAAAGTAAACTGGAATCCCAACAGATTAGGGACAGAGAAACCAGTAGCAATTCAGGGCAAGCCATTGGAACTACACTTTATAAAAGTACTAAATACTTAACTCATATAAGATCTCTTCTGAGGCCACTGATTTGGTTGTTTCTTTATGTCTGAGGCAAGATATGGATGATATCAGAGAAGTAGATATATCCAAGGGTCTTCTAGAAAAACAATAGAGAGATATCAGTTAGTTTTGGTGGGAGTAGCAGATTTTTGCCTATGCTTATGGACACATATAATCCAGTTACCTGGATTTGACAGTTTGCTTTGATATTCAGATCATAGGTGGTTAGAGCTAAACCCCTGATAATGACTGCTCTAAAGGAGCAGCTCCTCAATGCTGAAATATGGACTGGATTCAGTCTATGATAAAGTTTTCCTCAGCAAAAGGAGAAAAATAAGGCAAATGATACGTCGAGATGATATCCTTCCTATTTTTGGTGTTGCAACATTCTTTCTTTTATGAATTGATGATAATAGGAAATGGTGATGCTGTTATGATGTGATTTTACAAGCAGCCTTTGAAATGTGCATTGTTTTAAGAATATCAATTCTATAAATAAATAAGGTTGAATATAAAAATAGGCAAAACAAAAAGTTTTAAACTATAGATTAGTAGCTTGTTAATTAATACTTGTTGTTCATATGCAAAATTTATAGGATGGGGTAAACATGAGATAAGCAAGTAGAGTGTAGAGCAAGCATGTCAAACTCAGGGCTAACACGGGCCAAATAAACAAGATTTAAGTTTATGTAGGCTGCAAAAAGCCAAAAGCTTCAATTTTCATAGAAATGTAGGTTTATTTCGATAGAAATATGCTGAATACAAAGGGCTGAAATAAATAAGTAATCGTTAACATAAAATAATAGAACACTTTAATAAAAATTAATATTTTTTTCTTGAACATTAACTTACCAGACACTGAATAACTGCACAACTTTATATTGGCTGGGCCGCAAAAATATTCGTTGTGGGCCGCATGCAGCCCATGAGTTTGACATGCTTGGTGTAGAGCATATATGTGTGAAATATTGATAGAGAGGTATACTTAATATTCCTGAGGTACTCGGGTACTAAATAGCCACATACGAACCACACACCAGATTAAATAGATAAGAGGCACTCAATATTCAGGATGCCTTATTTTGGTATCGCTCAATTGTGATACCCACTCTGGCCCCACATATCCTCCACACCAGAAACACACATAAAGCCCCTGAGCACCTGCAGAAAAGATGGGTAAGACCTGATTTTTGCAGAAGTCATCTAATAGGACAAGTCTAAAACAGACTCTACTCTCTCCAGTGTTTTAATTCCAATACTGAGAGGGGCCAGTGGCAGAGAATAGTGTAGTTGGCAACAGTGGCTTCACAACTCTTCATAATAGGGAATAGAGATAAAGGGCAAGATATACTTCGGGCATCTCAAACTTGTAAAAACTCTTATTAATACATGGCAATGACAATAAGCTTGCCTATCCAATACATTAATACATGGCAATGTATTAATACATGGCAATGACAATAAGCTTGCCTATCCAAATGAAGACAAACTTTCACTCAGTTTCTGTATATGGAGCATTAATAAAGTGCAAAGATATGCTAATTGGACAGTGTGGAAATTTACATTTAATACAGATCTTATGTAACCTTAAAAACTGGTGCATATGGCCTTACCTGTGAACTGTTGTTTTCCTGCTGGGAATATTATAAGCCCTCAGGATTCTGACAAGAATCTTAATATCTCCATCACAGATCGTCTGTGCTGCCACTTTTTTCCTTTCTTTCCTCTGAGGCTTTAACTTTCTTTGTCGTTCAACAAGCTTACAAATTGCATGCGTCAACTGGCTAAAGAGTAAACGTGATCAGCCACATATATACAAGATAACTTAGTTTTAAAAGATATCCATTTTTTAAATTAATTATTGTAAATAAAACCATTATTGTAAGCCATATTTTCTCCATTGTGGAGAGGAGACAGTTGTTTTAAACTCAGGGAAGAAATCATTTTCTGAGCATAGAGGAGATGTTATGTTCACTCTTATGTTAAGAGGGAATGTGATTGCTCCATGCCCTTTGGGTACATGACCCAACAAGAGACAAGGGCAGGATAGGTAATTCCATAAAACATGATATTCTTTCAGAATTTATTTTTATTATTTTTTTTAAGAATCATTCTCTTAAAAGTGGTTAGAAACTCAGCTTTTCTACATGAATCTGAAAGAGTAGTTACATATGCTGTCAGCCCTGGTAACAAATCCATGAAATTATAGCTCTATGGTCACACCCATTTCCCCCAAAGACCGAAAATAAAACACAATAGATTTCAGCATCCTAAACCAATGAACCCCTTATTGGTAATACCATGAACCTGCAAGTGGCCCCAGTGTGGTTTCCCAGAAGCATTTCTACTCCTGTTGCTGCCCCTGAGTTTCACAGATGGGACAGTATGAGATTGAATTGCTCTAGCCAAAGACCCCCCTGTGGATCACAGCGCTCTCGTAGGGCTGAGGACTCACAGTTTTGAAAGGGATAGGTTATAAGCTTAGTGTGTGGTGCCATCAGCAAGGACTTTTCACTAGCAGTCTCAGGACAGGAAAATCTTAGGGCAAAATAGGTTTGAAACGTAAGTATTTCTTTTCTTTCTTGAGCTAAAAACCATCAATAAGGAGAGCATTAAAAACTAAAATAATGCCCTGGCCAATTTGGCTCAGTGGATGGCGCATCGGCCTGCGGACTGAAGGGTCCTGGGTTCGATTCCGGTCAAGGGCACATGCCTGGGTTGCGGGCTTAATCCCCAATAGGGGGTGTGCAGAAGGCAGCCAATCAATGGTTCTCTCTTATTGTTGATGTTTCTATCTCTCTCTCCCTCTTCCTTCCTCTCTGAAATCAATAAAAGTATGTTTAAAAAAAAAGCTATAACATTAAAAAAACTAAAATACTATACAACTGAAAATACATATCATATCGTTATGTCAAGAATGCCATATTAAAATGACCAAATAAAAAAAAAGCTATAACATTTAAAAAACTAAAATACTATACAATTGAAAATACATATCACATCGTTATGTCAAGAATGCCATATTAAAATGACCAAATATATTTTAAGTCACCATATTTCATTTAATGTTTTATAACTGCATCTTTTTTAAAAAATATATTTTATTGATTTTTTACAGAGAGGAAGGGAGAGGGATAGAGAGTTAGAAATATCAATGAGAGAGAAACATCGATCAGCTGCCTCCTGCACACCTCCTACTGGGGATGTGCCCGCAACCAAGTTACATGCCCTTGACCAGAATCGAACCTGGGATCCTTCAGTCCACAGGCCGACACTCTATCCACTGAGCCAAACCGGTTAGGGCATAACTGCATCTTTTGATATGTAACTTATTAGTATAAATGTAGAGATCTTATTAGAGGATTTTGAAGGTATTAACTTAAAGCTTTAGATTTCTTACTTAATAATAATTTTTATATGTACCTTGTAGATACAATTTCTTCATAATCAGCTACAATATCTGATAAGTTAAATTTGCTAACTTTGACAATTCTTTTCATTACCATCTTTCTCATCTACAAAAAAAAATTTAGAATTTAAGAAATGCATAGTTTATAATTTAAGATAAACTATTTACAATACTACTGGTGCCATTATTTTTTCACCCCTTAATTTGTGCAAGCAATGAATGGTAAGAGGGATTAGATAAGTGAAAATATGGTTCTGCTTGTTTCCATTATTAAAATCATTCCTACTCTCACATTCATGTCATACCAAAGCAAGTGCGTGTGTTTTTCTACTTTTTTGTCCTTCCATACCCTTTCATGTCATCTTAAACTCTGTTCTTATCTCTTTTTACACCTATCCTAGCCCAATTTAAGCTCCTTCCTCCCTTTGTCCCCTGAACTGCTGTGATACTACCACATTACTAGTAAAAGTAAAGATTCTGGCAAAATGCTGGTGTATTTCTCAAAATGAACTTTCAGGGTCAAGAAGAGTGCAAAGTTGTTAATGTTCATGTTTAAGTAGAAAAAGTTAGGATATGCACTAATAATGAGTTTGCTGTCCATTGAAGTAACCTCTGCATCAACAATGTAGATCAACAGTGTACATTTACAGATGGTATGTAGCTAACTCTGAAAAGGAAGTGAACAGAACAGAAAACCCGTCACTGATCAGAAAGAGGTGATGAGTAAGTAGATTTGTCTGTCTGACTCTCTGGGAAGCCCATAGTACAAAACATCCAGCAGACCCGTTTTCATAAGAGTAAATGCAAACATATTGCTAACATTATTTTGCAGTTGTTACCTTTTTCAGAAAATTGACAGAACTAATCCTTTGGGCGGTAATAGAATTCACATCTGAAAAGGACATATCCTTCTCTACCTGACTTTCATATTCCTAAACAGAGAATTAAGTTAGTTTCACTTCTTGGATGTCATAGTTCAGATATGACATGCTGCAATAAAATGTTAACTATTTATTTCAGTTCCTGTGTAGGAGACATTGGCAACATTCTGGCATTAAAAGAGGAAAACATTTCTTTCAGATTCTCCCACTGATAATTAGCTAAAAACAGTTTCTATTTTGTTTGCTTCTAGGATGTGGTCCCTTCATCTTTTAAAAAAGAGTAATGATTGAGAAAAATTTGCCATTATGAAAATGTAAAGATGATTAATAAATATTCTATAAATATGCTATGGTTATTACAATTGGTTCTTTCTACAGGAATTAGCTCTTACAATCCGCTATCTTAAGACTAGTGATGTACCAGTAAGTGTTTAACAACCAGTTATCTGGAAGTGGGGGGGGAGCCCCAATTTGTAGCATGTGCTAATTTATGGTGTAAATATTTCCCCAGCAACCAAATTAAACAAATTTAAAGCAGCCAACATGAAGTCACTGAAGGTGGAGTTGGAAAAAGGTGCACATTAGGCTCTGACAGCTGGTGATGGCCGGCTCCCGCACACCACCCCCACATAGCTTAAGACTAAGTCCCCACACCCCCATTTTAAAGTTCCTGAAATTGAGGTGCACTTTATAATCAATGTATACATTTAATGTGGTAGTGTTTCTTTCCCTTATATCCAAAAGTTTCTTTTAAATATGTGTTACATTTTACGATAGCAAAAATACAGTATTTACATAAATTTAGAATACACCTAAAGGATTTCGGCTTTGAAATACTTTGTTTGAACAACTAAGTTGCAAAGTCAAGCTAAGGACTTTCTGGAATTAGGAGATCTGTACATTTTTAATGTTTAAAGAAAGGGGGGAGGTCTGTCTACTGGTTATCAGTTAAAAAAATTAGGACAGATTTAAAGCAGCAAAACATTAACTTATAAATTATACTCAAATAGAAACCACGTACCTGGAAGACTGAGTCTGGAATCTCTCTGTCATAAAGGGGTATTTGCTGCAGAGGGAAAATACCTAATTGTCCTGCATTTCTAAGCTGCAATAGCCGGAAACGTTTACTCTTTTTCATTTCCTCTTCAGAAACAAAACTTGATTCTTCTTGCAACTGTTCAAGACGAAAATACTTTGGGATATCCTTCCCTTTATGTTTCATGTACTGTAAAACATAAATAATAAAAGTCTTGACTTAATATATATTAATTTTTAATTAAAAATTTATTTAAACACATTTTAATGTATAAAAATGTCAAACCACTATATTGTAAACTGAAACTAATATACTATTGTATACTAATTACATTTAAATTTAAAAAATTAAACAATGGAGAAAGGGAAGCCTCTTCAATAAATTTTGTTGGAGTAATTGTAAAGCCACATGCAAAAGAATGAAAACAGACTGCTTTCTGACGCCATACACAAAAATTAACTCAAATGGATTAAAGACTTGAATATAGGATCTGTGCTGAGTGAAATAAGGCAGACAGAGAAAGACAAATGCCAGATGATCTCACTTTTATGTAGAATATGAGAGAAAATCACTATTTCTGTATGCCTGTGATCAATTCAGCACATCAGTTGAGAGGCTCTGATCTAGGGACACTTAATTGCAATAATCTATTTAAGCGTTGCTTTATTCAATAAATGCAAATGGGAGTACAGGGTACATGCAAGGAAGAGTGTTAGTTGCCATCAGAGAAATAAATATTTATTTGCTGTAGTCCCACAAGGAAGGATAAAACACAGTAATGACTACAGCATAAGGCAGAATGAAATCAGAACCATAACAGTTATAAAAAGAAAAAAAGTTAACAAGAGGGCAAGGAAAGAAGAGCATATGTTTAACTGAGGTTACCAAAGAAATGTTTATCAGATTTGGAGGATGGGTAAAGATAGCCTCTATGGGTGGCTTTCTAGGCAGAGGGAATAACATGAATAAAGGTGTGAAGAAAGCATTTTGGGGCACATCTATTCATATTTCTATGAACAATTCAGTTGGCTATAAGGAAGAGTAGGGGAAGTGAATATATAATGGAGTCTTTGAGGGAAGTAATGTGTCTGTAAGCCGTCTTTATATACCTAGCATCTAATAATACAGCAGGCACTCCAGTAGACATGAAATAGATGCTAGTCTGAAGGTCAGCCTGTAGGATGTGCTGTGGGCTGCTTAGTGGCAAAGTACCAACCATTGGGCCTCAAGTAGTATTTCAGTGGCTGAATTTCTTATTGCCTTTATAATACTGTAAACTGGTTGTGTCTGTCCTGAGATTTACACTTACATGCCTCCTAATGCCTAGAAAAAATGTGCAGCAAAATATTTTTAAAATATATTTTTATTGATTTCAGAGAGGAAGGGAGAAGGAGAGGGAGACAGAAACATCAATGATGAGAATCATTGATCGGCTGCCTCCTGTAGGCCCCACACTGGGGATCGAGCCCACAACCCAGGCATGTGCCTTGACTGGGAATTGAACAGTGACCTCCTGGTTCATAGGTGGACTCCAAACCACTGAGCAATGCTGGCTGGGCACAAACTATTTTTAAATAGTTTAAAAGTAAAGGAGCCAGAGCTTGCCAGAACCGGTTTGGCTCGGTGGATAGAGCGTCGGCCTGCAGACTCGAGGGTCCCGGGTTCGATTCCGGTCAAGGGCATGTACCTTGGTTGCAGGCACATCCCCGGTGGAGGGCGTGCAGGAGGCAGCTGATCGATGTGGGATCGAGCCCACAACCCAGGCATGTGCCTTGACTGGGAATTGAACAGTGACCTCCTGGTTCATAGGTGGACTCCAAACCACTGAGCAATGCTGGCTGGGCACAAACTATTTTTAAATAATTTAAAAGTAAAGGAGCCAGAGCTTAGAAAATAGAATCTATTTCCAGAATTGATATTTGCTATAACTTACCATAATAAATTCCATTAAATCAGAATATTCTGGATTATTTGGGTCAATTCTGACTTCATTTGCCCATTCAAAAAGCTTCTGTGTATTAATGAGCCATGGAATTCCAGGATCGCCTCTTGCATCTACATTTCTTAACACACTAACATAGAGAAAAATATTTGTGAATGTGCATACAATATGCAGGTTATGTATTTGTTAGTATTTCCCCAGCATAGGGAACAGCGTTATAAATACCCATTTCAGGTATTTAAACATAATACCTACCCATCCCCTACATTTAAGGATAAAATAGAAGGTTTAAATGTGATATCTCTTCTGGGTCTTCTGAAAATATTCTAACTTGTGTCATAAAGTTTTGATAAGTGTCCACCCCCCTCCCTTCAGTTGAGAGGCTCTGATCTAAGGAACCCTTCTGATCATAACCCTTAGGCTCTGATCTAAGTTTAACCTTAAGAGACAGTCAACTTCTTGAGAGTAAAGTGTCCACACTCTGTGTAGTAGCTAAAACATAGTAAATGCTAAATAATAACTGGTGCATATTGGATGTACTCTGCAAACCCTGAGCATAGTGACTTATTAAATATTTTCCTTCCATAGATGCACGGTATTGAGATGTAACCAAGATGTCTGCTTAAGAAAAATTAATAAAATCCATAGTATATAAGAATCTTTAGGTTACATTTTTACAGTTGAAACATAATATAGATTATGAATTAACTGGGAAGTATTACCAAAGGAGTATCTTTATTTGGACCTCTTTTGGTGCTATACTCTGATTCTCACAAGTCATTCTTGCCTTCTGGAGAATTCATCCCAGGTTCCTAGAACGATGGCTCAGCACCAGCCCTTGAACTCCCACACTGTAGAGGAGAGTTCTGTAACTTCCCTCTCTGATGTCAGAGGCCCCAAAGGTAAAGTTTTACTTTGAGTTAACTTCTTTAGAGAAGGCCCTGGACTTTGAAAACCTCTTACAATTCACTCCCTGTTGAAACCTGTCGTATGCCCTCATCTTTCACAGAACTGCTTTCAATCTTTTGTAAACTTGAGTCCCCAAGTAACTAGAACTGCCAAGTGCAGCATCACAGAAGTGACAGAGAAGAGACTTAAATAAGCAAAAGGATGAGGACAAGCCAATGAGTATCAGAAAGTCACTGGTAGCCTTCGGGAATCCGTGGATTGCTTTAGGGAAGAAATGTGTGAATAAAAAGTGAAGGCACTGTAGGCAGACCAGTATACCACCCAGGTGAGGGCTTAGTTAGATAGGAAAAACAGCCCAAAAGTGTTTTTTTAAGGTTTAATCAGATGACTGGATTGTTCTTTGTTTAAAAAAACAAAGAAGACTTCTTATATATAAAAGACTAACAACATATAGAGATGGAAAAGTTGAAGATGATATAAGAAAAGGATATAAAAAAAAGAAAAGAAAAGGATGTAGATACATCAGCAGAATCCTAAAAGAAACAAAGGAAAGTTCCAAAATACCTTTATAAAAGATTGCCCATATATTAGCTTTAGAGTGAGGAGAACAAATATCTGACTCTAAGAATAAACACCAAAGAATATGTGAAATGAGACAAAGGTAGGAAAAAGCTGCAGTTGATACTATACTAGGGAAATACTAAGAAATAAAAGAAAATAATGGTTCAAGGTATTAAAAGTTTATTCATTAGATAGTAAGTCAATTAATTTTATTACTTGTCTACTTTTTTTCCTAAAATGCCCTTTCTCCAGGCCTTGAAGAAGATGACATCATTTATTTACCAAAACAAGGACATCCATTAAAATTGCATTTGCCTTCATAGTGATTTCTGTCTCATCCTCTGACTTGAAGAAGAGATATTTCCTCTTCTCTAGAACCATAGCTATAAATTTGTGTCTGGTTCAATATCTTCCTGACTCTGAAGGATCTCATACTTTTTCTAATATATTCTCTGGCTCTTTTCCCATGGATTTCATCACTTCTTTTAAGAAGATAAAGATTGTCCCAGTTTTTAAGAAATCCATACCTTGATTCTATTGTCTCTATTTTTACTGTTATCATAGTTCTGCCTTTTCCATAACATCATATAGCCAAGGCTTATTTTCAGTCTTTTTCCCCCCTCAGCTTGTTAAACTTCTTGACGAATAATGTACGTACACTAGCTCAGTTTCCTCAAAATCAACTGGTGTTTTTTAAAATATATTTTTATTGATTTCAGAGATTGCTGAGGAGTGGAATTATTTTTCAAGCATAAAGGCTTACTACCTGCAGTAAGCAGATCTTAATGACTGCGACATAGGTGTCAGAGGAATGCCATTTTCATCTAAGGCCCATGATAGGGAATAGCTTAGTTTTCCTGATGTGAAAAGACAAAGTTCTTCAGTTTCATTTCCCTCAAGAAGAAAAGGCACATCTGTTTATAAAGGGCATTAAAAATAAGTAAATTTTTTTAAAAGTGTGCAATTTGAACACATTGTAGATCCACCCCTTCCCTCCCCCCACTTTTACTTGTGGAAATCCAGGAACACATAGGAAACTCTGTGCTGACCCCAGGCTCAAACCTAAGAGCTCCCCCTCATCACCCTCTAAGATGCCTCAAGGCAGATTGCTTCAAGTAGACTACAAAGAGAGGAAAATATTGATCTGGTTACATAAAGATGGACAGCGCTGGGCTGCTGGGGCTGGAGCAGAGACACAAACCCACAGGGGGGTCTACTGGGGACGAGGCCCACAACCCAGGAATGTGCCCTGATTGGGAACAGAACCGTGACCTCCAGATTCACAGGTCAACACTCAACCCTGAGCCTCGCAGGCCCGGCTCAACATCAATTGCTGAGTGCTACTAACATTTAGGTGTTGTTGTTTTTTCTCTAAAACTTGTTCTTTACCACAAAAAGTACGTATAAACTCTTACTATAACTCTGGCCATATGCCACTGGTTTTACACATAGTGTTCTCATTATTTTAAAAGTCGCTAATTTCCATTTTGATCTCCTTTCGAATCCAAATTATTTATAGTGATGTTTTTAAATATTTTTATTCTATTTTTAAAACACTTTTTAAAGAGCAGTTTTAGGCTCACAGCAAAAGTGACCAGAAAGCGCAGTTTTCATATGCCCCTTACCCCTCACGCTTCACAGCCTCCCCACTATCAACATCCTGCACCAGAGTTATAATTTACTACATTCATTGCAAAAAGAGTGGCATTTGTTGCAATACATGAACCTATGTTGGCACATCATTATCACTCAAAGTACATAGTCTACCTTCGGGTTTACTCCTAGCGCTGTACATTCCATGGGTTTTGACAAGTATGTAATTATATGTACCCATAATTATGGTATCACACAGAGTAGTTTCAGTGCCCTAAAAATCCTGTGTGCTCTACCTAATCATCCCTCTCTCTTCATAACCCCTGGCAACTCCCAATATTTTTACTGTCTCCATAGTTCTGCCTTTTCCATAACATCATATAGCCAAGGTCTTTTAAAATATGTGTTTAGATGGAGAGGGGAAAGGCCATTGTTCTGGTATCATCACTCATTAATTTTTAAATGATGGAATCTACGTGGCCCTTTATATTTACCATTTTACTCAAACACAGCGTAATATAAAAGGCAGCATTACCATCATTTTTATAAAATTTTACTGTACTTATTTCTAGTAATCCTATTTATGGATATGACCTATAAGTTAATTCCAATTCTTCTAGAAAGTCCTGGGACATAGCATAAAATTTCTAGGATTTTCTTTCTAGCAAGTTGATAATACATAAATTATTATTTTATAATCCAGAATGACTGGGAAATATAAAGGCCCCGGAAATAAAATCCTTGGGAGTCTTGGCCTTTCTCATCCTGCATGTGACTATAATCCTAAGCAAGGAAGAGATACACACTATTACATATAAAGACACTTACTATCTTATAGGATAATTATCAATAAGATGTATAAATGTTTATATATTTAGAAATATATTAACATTTTATATATTTATAAATATATGAAAAAAATAAATCAACATCTAAATAAACTAAATTCCTATTGCTGCTAGTTTTTTCCTTTTATAGACACAGGTTTTGTGTGATGCTTTGCTGAGGAGTGGAATTATTTTTCAAGCATAAAGGCTTACTACCTGCAGTAAGCAGATCTTAATGACTGCGACATAGGTGTCAGAGGAATGCCATTTTCATCTAAGGCCCATGATAGGGAATAGCTTAGTTTTCCTGATGTGAAAAGACAAAGTTCTTCAGTTTCATTTCCCTCAAGAAGAAAAGGCACATCTGTTTATAAAGGGCATTAAAAATAAGTAAATTTTTTTAAAAGTGTGCAATTTGAACACATTGTAGATCCACCCCTTCCCTCCCCCCACTTTTACTTGTGGAAATCCAGGAACACATAGGAAACTCTGTGCTGACCCCAGGCTCAAACCTAAGAGCTCCCCCTCATCACCCTCTAAGATGCCTCAAGGCAGATTGCTTCAAGTAGACTACAAAGAGAGGAAAATATTGATCTGGTTACATAAAGATGGACAGCGCTGGGCTGCTGGGGCTGGAGCAGAGACACAAACCCACAGGGGGCCGGGTTTGATTCTGATCAAGGCCATGTACCTAGGTTGCAGGCTCCTCCCTGGCCAGGGTCCAGGTCAGGGCTCATGCATGAGGCAACCAATCTAAGTGTTCCTCTCACATTGATGTTTTTCTCTGTCTTTCCCTCTCTCTTCCACTCTCTCTAAAAATCAATGGGAAAATATCCTCATGTGAGGATAAAAAAAAAAAGAAAGAAAGAAATGTCATATCCTATGAAAGAGACATCTTGAAAATGCCTAAAGAAAGTTGTCATTTTTTCGTGGTGAAGGGACTGGAGTCCGTGTTGATAAAAACACCTTGGCAACTGCGGCAGTGGCAGCAGCAGCTGGGTGATGGGCTGGTGCCTTCCCCTGATCAGCCCGGTTGCCTCCTGCAGAGGGAGGCCAGACTGCTGTCAGTAGGACATCCCCTGAGGGCTCCCAGACTGTGAGAGGGGGAAGGCTTGGCTGAGGGACTCCCCCCCGGCCCAGTGCACAAATTTTGTGCACCAGGCCTCTAGTTTTTAATAAACTTACTGCTTCCTACTTCTCCATACTCAGGCATGACCAGCTCATCAGAGCTAAACTCTACATATTCCAAAGCAGTTTTGCTTTTCAGCTCTGTGTTGTTAGGCAAAGGTACATATAGTTTTGCCAGCAAGTTTGTCCTTTTATTTATTTCATAAACCTAAATAGAAAAGAAATGATTGATAGCTCATTGAAAGTACAAAAATTTTTAAACTAAACTAAGGACCCTTATAAACACCCATTTGTATTCTTTTTTTTTTAAATGCCAGAATATAAAATAGGTATTGTTCTATAGTATTTCACCTACTGATTGTGAGAAAAGTAGATAACTGTACATCCCTAACTGTAGAATGCCTTTCACTAGTTTCAAGGAAAATAAATTTAATAAAAGGATTATAAATACAGTTCTGAGAATATAGGTACACATAACACAATACCTGAATAACTTACTTTTGTGTAGCATTTTTAAAGTTCCTTACCTCATTTAAACCTGATGAAAATTATCGGAAACTGGTATTATTCTTCCCATTTCATTAGGAAATGGAGTCTCTATATAAAACTATATTTATTTTTATTATAAGTGATGGAAACTCAGGTTGACTTGCTTAGAAAAAAAGGAAATTTATTAACTCATGGAATCCAAGGGCAGATTAAACGAGCTGTAGGGATAGGGGAGGGCAACCCAGTCCCAGTAGATAGTTTCACAGATGCCCACTGGGTACTAAACCCAGGTCTTTTGATTCTGTATGCTGTGCTTTAACTACAATTCCATCACTGCCATAATTACAAACCTAAAGTTTTTTTCAATAGCAAAATCTTCATTTGACCTGTACTGTGTTTGGTAAACAGTGATATGTACTCTAAGAAGAAGGAAATAGGGGGTAGGGTGGGGGTGGAATGCTCCTTGAAAGTTAAGAAAAAATGTGTCAATCAAAAAGGGGGTTGGTTAATCAAGAAAGCAGAGAAAAAACAAAGTCCAAGGCAAATATTTTTTCTAGTTATCTAAAAACTGTCCCTTGTAAAAGTTAACTTAAGCCAACACACTGGTCTCTTTGACAAAAGTGTCCCTAATGCTGAAAGGTTTGTAGGAGTTATTGCAAATGGACTTAAGTATTTAGGTCCGTGAAAGGAATTTCTTATTGTAAATCATTTTATTAGCCAACTAAAGAAAGACAGTGAACTGATAAATATATTCAAAGGATGAATTGGCACTCTGATTTGACAAATCAGCCTTGTAAATTTGTTTAGGGAACTGCCTTTTCAGGGGATTGTCAAATCTAGTTTCTGATACTGCAAGGCTGGAGGTCAGATCCTGGATAGAAGTAAATGTAAAGGTAGAGAATTCCACCTGGTGAAGTCCCCAGGAGACAGCCTGCCCTCTGATAGCAGCTATTAGCACCACTGAATGGCAGAGATGAAGTATCAAGAACGGGCATTTTAATGGAGGAACTGGAATGGTCAATCGTTCTGAAGTAGGAAACTGCAAGGATATATGGTAAAAACACAAGTAACTCAGTTTGCCTGAATGAAGAATCAGTAAAGAGGAATGGTAAGAAGTAAATCAGAAATGTAGATTAGAATCTCTTACACTAGGGCAGTGGTCGGCAAACTGCGGCTCGCGAGCCACACGTGGCTCTTTGGCCCCTTGAGTGTGGCTCTTCCACAAATACCACGTGTGGGCGCGCATGTACAGTGCAATTGAAACTTCGTGGCCCATGCGCAGAAGTCGGTATTTTGTGGAAGAGCCACACGCAAGGGGCCAAAGAGCTGCATGTGGCTCGAGAGCTGCAGTTTGCCGACCATTGCACTAGGGCATAAAAATTTATATTTCAACTTCTGCAGCTGCTAATGATGTAATTTATCTCTAGCTAGATTAGTTTCTTTCCCTGCCTCTTAGTTTGTTAGGGTTATATGCTAAGTAATGAAAAATTCAAAAGTGCATTTATCTATATTGGGGGCATTTATCTATATTTTTAACCTCAAGTGGTTGGATTATAATTTTTAAGATGACAGGCTCTTGATAGTACAGATAAACAAAATGAATACAACCTCTGGTCAGGGATAGCACAAAATGATCTAGGCATTGTAAAAATAACAGATTTAGATTTGTAATTATAATCCTCTCTCCAGTCCTCAAACTCCATCCCAACCTTACATACACAAATCTTTATTCCCTCAAAACCTTTCCTTTGGGTATAGATGCAAGTTCAACCCCTATATCGGCCATCAAAATTTCTTGTCTAGACTCCTTTATGGTCTCTAACTTTTCTCCATTGTCCTATTTTCTTCTTCCTTTAATAGTGCAGGGGTTCTCATGATGGTGTCTCTGGACAAAGATCAAGGGTCTATTGTGTGTATGATCTTTCATCAGATTTTTAAAAAGATCCCAAATCCAAAAGTAGGTGAAGAACAAATACAGCAAGAGACTGAAATCAAGTCAGGACTGGAGCAATTTGGAGACATCCTTCAATACTATTGTAATAGTTATACCTCTCACTATAGCTTCCAGCGGTCACCAACCTTTCGGACCTCACGGACCACCAGTGGTCTGCGGACCACCAGTTGGTGACCACTGGACACAACCCTCTTCCACCTCACTACCAAATGAACAGTAATACTGCAGACCAAGGGTTGGTAGAAATTTTAGCAGGAAAGAAGAGAAGTATTTAATTAATCAAATAATTTTGTACTTATAGAATAAAAAACTAATGATAAATTACAAATATGTTATTTATAAATATCTTCTTTAGCCATATAGATCAGTTATCTCTAAATGTAAAAGAAATAACTTATCACATATAACAAAAGCTAACAAGAAATTTAAAATTATGTATGGGTAAAATAAGGTACAAAAGTAAATAACAATGACATACCTCCAAGCAAATTGTTTCAGGCCAATATATTAACTGGATATTGAAAATCTGCTGAAACATGACTTTAAAATCAAACTGCAGAGGAGATATCGAAGTGCAAGAAACCTGTTTATCATTGTATAATATTTTAATAAAATATTTAAGCTTCTGAATTTTGGCTCTCCTCTTTTGTTCATGCCTAAAAATTAAAGAAACATTTAAAAGACCATTGAAAAGCAAAATGGACATAAAATGTTCATTTCAAAATGTACCTTAACTTAGCATGTTAAAATATGATTATTTTAGAGGGCAAATGGTATCTTTAAGCCCCAAAATGCTTGCCAAAATGTGGATAAAAGCCTCTGCTACCCAGTAAAATTTCTTTCAAGAAAAAATATTTACTCAAAAATAGAAAAGAACTAAAATCAGGGTTCTGTAAATCATTCAGGTATTTATTTTACTAAATTTTAAGCACTTACCTATCATAAGATGATTTATGAGAAGAGGAAACTGAGGGACTTAGTAATGGGATTGGGAAACTTAAATCAAGAACTCAAAAATATTGTCTAACTCTTAAAAGAGGTACACACACACACACACCATGTTTTCAATAACCTCAAAGAGGTGGCTCTAAGTCATGAGGCTTGCTGTGTTCTATTAAAAGCCTTTGAAAATCCCTTTAGGCTTTAGGTTGTACACCCTTTTTCTCCAGGTCATTTTTTCTCTGAACCCAAAGATTTGAGAGAGGTTAGTTCTCTGGGGCTTATATGAGTACACTTGTTAGGGAATAAATGGGCCCCTTGAGTGAGATGAAAGTCCTAAAAAGAGTCTTCCATCCATTCATTTATTCGTTCGCTCAACTAACATTTACTGAAAACCGTTTTAGCTGCACGGGAACTGACCTAATGATGTTTAAGACTTGAGCCACTTTTTCAGAAAGAAGACTGGTTGGAAAATAAGCCTTAGTTGAAATATAAAAATCCCCTCTGTTCTCCACCCTAATCATCCTCTGGGCCCAGGATCTCCCTGCCCTCAGATAAGCCCATCTTCTCCATAACCTTCTCAGAGGGTTCAGAGACAAAAGATTACTTATTCTCCGTTAGCCTCTTCTAACCATCTTCCCAATTACCCTTAGAGAAATATCTTAGTACAATTTGCCCCTCATGTTGCCCTTTGAATGTAATTTTAACAATGAGCTCATGAACTGATGATGAAATTCATTAATTCAGTATTATATTTATCTTGAGATAATCTTGTTTTTTCTTCACCTGTAAACTCTTCAATTCTTCTTCAATTCCTGTACTCCTTTCATCTCTATCCTTGACATCAGTACATCATTTTTTTCTAGAGAGTCAATTCTTATTCAACTGGATATTTTAAATGGATAATGAAAGCAATGCCACACAATAGCAATTGCTTTGAGAAGAAAGAAAGCACCATATTTCCTTTTGCCTTGACTACCACTAAGTTTTAGTCTAGGCGTTCCAGCACAAATACCTTCCTCCTTCTCTTTCTCCTCTTTATTTCCATCTTCCATTATATGGATCCTGTTCTCTTGTCTTCATTTCAGTGGTTCTCAACCTTCTGGCCCTTTAAATACAGTTCCTCATGTTGTGACCCAACCATAAAATTATTTTCGTTGCTACTTCATAACTGTAATGTTACTACTGTTATGAATCGTAATGTAAATATCTGATATGCAGGATGGTCTTAGGCGACCCCTGTGAAAGGGTCGTTCGACCGCCAAAGGGATCGCGACCCACAGGTTGAGAATCACTGATTTAGATGGTCCTTCTGTAGGTGTGTCTTACATAATAAATTAACTCAGACCCCTTTGAGAAGTAGGTATAGAACAAATCAGTACTTCACCACTGTACTTCTCTGGTCAGAAAGACAGCCTGCTTAAGTCTTTGTGTCTGCTACTTTTATGTTCATTTTAAAATGCAACCATCATCCATTCAGTTAATGTATATGAATATTTATTGGGCACCCACTGTCTTACAACACTGTGCTAAATTATGCACATTCACAATACTCAAAGACAAATTGGTCCAAAGTGTCCCATGAGACAGAAATGTTGAAAAGTTGGACCTAGTTCAGTGCTCTAATTTGACTTATCCTCTTTAAGGGAGATGAGAGCCACAGGCCTACAGATGGGAGAAATGACAATCTGTGTGATACCTGTTTTTGCATGAAATGTCCCAGGAGTAGGGGGAAACATTATAGTTCAAGGAAAAAGTCGCAAGTGGGAAGGAAAGAAGTTTATGTCAAAATATAAAATTGCCCAGAGGGGATTTCATTTTATGAAAGCAAAGGGTCCCTTAACAAACTAGGGCTACTATATAATCTTATTTTACAGTGGCTTTATATCCTACCTATCTATACATGAACAAAAATTACTACCATAGCAAAAACAAAACACAATCATCAAACCAAACTGGTTTATGTACCACCTCACTGATGAATTAGAGATGTGATCCTGGGCTACTTAACCTTTTATATGCGTATAACACCATAGACCTATAGTAGCAATTAAATGTGCAAATGTATAAGATAAAGTAGCAAAGTGCCCTGCATACGGTACTCACTCAATAAATCTAACATTATTATTAAAAAATTAAACAATTAATAGACAATATATAAGAAAAAAATAAACCTGTAAAAACGCTTACAGTGAACACTTGGATAAGTTTGTTAATTCTTCAGCAAAAGAAAGTTGTGGCATCAAAGTGATTGGCTTTATTCCTTCAATATCTGTTTCTTCAAGTTCTAAAGCTAAATATAAGAGGCTCTAGAAACCAAAAAAAATAAATGTATAATTTACAATGTAAGTTCATAGCTTAGGACAATTATTCTTAATATTAAACTTATATTTCCTCTATTTGTAATTTTGTTGGGTAACTGTTACAAATACAAAGATATCCTATTTTATCTACTAAATATTATAACTAGTTGAGTTAAATATCATTTTTCAATATAAATACCTCCTCATTTCCCCCACTGTTATATGCTTTTTCTTCAGTTTTCTTCTCAGTCTCAGACATTTCTGACATTTCTCCTTGATTTTGTTCATCAAATTTATTTATTTTTATCCTAGTTAATAATAAATAGAATTATTTAAAGCAAATATAATGAAAGTATTGGACAGTTATAATTGTGCTTGCACAACTCTATGAATATACTAAAAACCATTGAACTGCACACCTTTATCAATAAAGAAAAAAAAAAGAACTGCACACTTTAAATGGGTGAAATGTATGGTATGCGAACTATATCTCATTAAAACTGTTTTTTTAATTTAAATTCTTTATTAGAACTGTTTTTAGAATATATGCTTTTGCCTTCTGAAATACAGTATAGTAAGTTCAGTGTGGATATTACCTGTATGGGCTGAGAGCAGACTACCTGTGTTGCCTGGCACTATGGAATTTGGGCAAGTTCCTACAGTGTTCTGTGCCTTACTTTTCTCAATTGAAAATTGTGTTGTTGTAAGGATTATATGAACTAATTCATGTAAAGTGCTGTTTGGTGCTCCAAGCATAACTAACAATAAATATTATTGTTTTCCTCTGATTTGGGGTAATCAATATGAACTTATTGTTCATAATTAACTTAGTGTTCTTTAATATAATGGCTGTCAAACTTTGTCACATTCAAATCACTGGGGAGCTTTTTTAAAGCTTTTTTTTTTAGATAAACTGTTGAAAATGTTAGGAATTATAATAAAGGTGATCATGAAACACTTTCATTAAAAACCACTGCAGTTGGGGGAAAAATCAACAAAGTAGACACCATTTTTATTGCCTGAAATTACACTAATCTTTTACAGTTTTGGGGGGGAAAAAGACCCAGGAACAATGGGTTAGGAAGGAAACCAGTTATTTAACTGTGAGTTCACAGCTCCTGTGAGTAACAAGTATAGTTTTTAATTATAACTAACTCCTCCAATAGACATGTTTTTATAATTTACATGTTTTACCCAGGAGTGTGATTGCTGAATCTATATTTAACTTTATAATACAGTGCCAAATTGTTTTCAAAGTCACTGTACAATTTTTCATTCCCACCAGCAATCAATGAGAGTTACTATTACTCAGCATCTTTGAAAGCATGTGTTACTGTCTTTTCCTTTCCTTTCTTTTCTTTGTTCCGATTTTTAGCCATTCTAATAGGTGTGTAGTATATTCTACTGTGGTTTCAATTCACATTACTCTACTGACCTGAAGTGATGTCGAGCACCTTCTCATGTGCTCATTTGCCATCCATATACCTTCTTAAGTGAAGTGTCTATTCAAATCTTTTGCCCCTTTTAATTAAATTGTAAGAATTGTTTATATATTCAAGATACAAGTCCTTTGTTGGCTACATCAAATAGTTATCTAGCTTCTTTTCTCCCAATTACTGTGAATTGCCAGTTATTCATGTGCAGTTCCTCAGAAATGTTATAAGAACCAACAGAACAACCACTCACCTCTGAAACTGTAACTTTATCGGGGTGCTTATAAACCCTTGCTGTTGTCGAAGAGATTTTATCTGTTTCCAAGTACGTAATATACTTTGTAGTAGGGAGAAGTCCTTTTCCCTTTCTAAGTCATAAAGTTGTTTTGTATTACTACAACAATAATGGTAGATTAAAAAAATATTAGCAGATTAGAATTATTTAAGTCATTAAGATGGCCTGGAAGAATGTATTACACTAATTCTTCTGGACTCCCCTTGGCCACCTCATGTTTTTTTCATTTTACCCGTATGTTGATATAGAAACTGAAATTCCATTTAGTGATTCATTCCTTTATGGCTTAAAGTTTTTCACTATTTTCTTTGTCATTCCCTTTACATTCTCCCTTTTATGAAGTTTAACACCTGTTTCTACAGGATCTCCTATTAGACTTTCTAATTAAGATGAGCGTGGCTTTATCTTCTGCCTTTGGCACTCCATGAAGCCATGTGAATGCCAGTCAGAATTACTAGTGTTTAACAAATACACTCCATGTAAAAGCTGACTTTACTCCTAATTTTTAGGATTTTTCCTTTTACCTAGTTTTTGGCTTTTGTAGATTCCTTACCTTTTTGCCATTTCAGCAATAAAAATAGTATTATCAGACATTTTTACTTATTTTCATTAGAAGGGACATTCAGGGAATCTAGTCTACCATACTGATAGAAAGAGAAGCCTATTGCCATTCTTTAATTCATCCACTAAATATTTATTGGGTGCTTACTGCATGCCAGGTACTGTGCTGGTTAAGGGGAGATACAAAGATAAAAAGACAAGGTCAGAAAAGCTTATATACATATAAATTAATCAATGCAACAAAATGTTATAGGTGTTATGATAGGAGTTCACACATGCTATAGTGTGAGCATAAATAAGAGAGACAGGCAACAGGAGGGAAAGACTTCATAGAGTATGTAACATTCAATTCAAATCAATAAACTCATAATAAGTAAGTACTATGTGGCAGGAAATATTTAAGGTGCTGGTAACTAATATCCCAGCAGGGGAAAAAAACCAAATTACAAATGTGATGAGTATCATGAAAGGGGAAATACATAAGTGCTATGTGAGTATAAAAAGAAAGAGAATTAATCTAATCTAATGGGCAAAGTAAGAGCCTCCCTGAGAAAGTAACATGACATTGAATAAAATGTGTATGTTGACTAAGTGTCAGGCAGAAAATGATGAAAGAACCTTTAGAAACTAGAGGCATTAAAACAAAGTTATGTAGACATCAGAGAGCACAGTCCATTTAGGGCACTGGACTATAAAGTTCTGAGATAAGAACCCCTAAAATGAGGCTGGAGAAGTCAGCAGGAGACAGATTATGAAGGGCCTTACAAATCATGCTAAAACCACTGAATTTTATCTTAAAGGCAATAGAAAAATCACTCTGATTTTAATATGGAGCATGGTTTAAAGAGAGGTATTTTAGGAGACTATTTGAGTAGTTAGGCTATGAAATAAGCACCTGAAGTAAAGCAGAATCAGTGGGAATGGTTACTGGCTGGGTGTGAGGGATGAGAGGAGAGGCAAGGAGACAGTCACAAATGACTTGCAGATGTCTTTCTTGGGTACCAGGTGATGGTGAGTACTAGCCATCTAGTATATAGTCATTAAAGGCTGAATTCATATGTGCCATTCTTATTTAATTGTATTTCATGCCCACAGTTTTCCCAACAGAAACATTGTTTTTCAAATGGCAACAAACTCCCCTTTGAAGCATTTCACCACCACTCTGAAAATTTTTCTGAATGTAAATCACACTGCTTTTTTTTGCTTTAATAAAAGCAACGATCTCTTCAGACACACACACACACACACACACACACAGTATTAGACTTCTGCCTATCCATCACCATGGGATCCCATCTAAAGCATACTTTTCTTTTTTCTATGTTATAGTTTACTTGTGTTCATTATGCCAATGTTTGTTCTTTGCTTCCAGTTTTAGCTTATAAATAACACTAGTTTATTGTTTTGTAAATACTGATGTCTTCTATTCATTTTCATTCATTCATCTAATACTTATTGAACACTCACTATATGCCAGGTGCTGTGCAATATGTCAACCTTCTCAAGTAATATTGTTTGCATTTAGCTAGGTTATTCTAGGAAAACAATTATTTAAAATCAACTCTTGCCTCTAGTGGTTAAGAGCTTGTAGAACTATGCCAGGTCAATGGGCAGGGAGTCAAGAAAATGCTTTATTAAATCCCTCTCGTATTTAGACAACTGTATGTCTTTGTGCATAATGGAACTTTCTATTCAATAAGCACCTCCCAGTAAGCTTCCTGCTATTGGAGATTCCTTGACACATAATTATGTTTTCTCTTGAAATCATTTTTCCAATTATTTCATACTTTCCTAACTTCTCTTCCAACTTGTAGACCATATTTTTTTACAGGGGTCCTTAAATCTATAACCTCTTTGGGTATTGCCTTTAGACTGAATTAATAATATATCTTGCACATATGTATATTTAGAGTAACTCTCAAATAAATACAAACACTTGAGATTAATATAATCCAAGTACAAAGAAAAGTATTAGTAAATATAGTTTTAATTGACGTGTGTTTTTTAAGAATCAATGGATATTAAAACTACAACTACTTTCATGTGACACTTCTGTGATATATTTTTACACACAAAAAATGGGTCTTAAGGAAAGGTTGGAACCATTTCTATAAATGCTTAAAGAGCAGGGAATCTTTTCTCTTTCTTGTTTTAAATTTTTCATAGCAAGTGAAGTGCTCTGTCTAAAAAAGTTACTTAATAAGTGCTTGATGAATACATGAAGTGCCCCAAACCTACCTTATCTGCCAATAGTAATCTTGTAAAGATTTTCCAGTCAGCTGGCTCATTTCCAAATCATCATTTAATAATTTGGTAGCATGTGTCAGCGCTTTAAGCTACAACAAAGAAAAGACCTTTTTGGGGGTACATTTCATTCACCTGTTACCATCATCCCAATTCACCTATAGATCTAAGTTTGTGCAGTAGAAGCACAAATATATAAGTTTGGTGTATTACTGCCTTGTCTTCCAAAATATCCTATATAATAAAGGGCTAATATGCAAACTGTCCCCTTGGGAGTTTGACAGACCGGGAGTTCAACCATCGCTATGATGTGCACTGACCACCAGGGGGCAGCACAGAATGAAGGAAGGCCCCAGCCGGCAGCTGGCAGCTGGGGGAAGGAAGGCCCTGATCGGCACTGATCGCCAGCCAGGGCTAGGGACCGTACCCGAAATTTGTGCACGGGTCTCTAGTATTTCTAGTATTTGGATAAAACTAAGAAGAACCTCAATATCTGTCTCAGATACAAACATTATACCTTAAACATTCTACATAATCAGTTCATTGATTAATATAGAGAAATACCAATCAATCAAGATGGCAGAATGAGCACAGGAATCTACCTTCTTCCACTTAAAATCCATGGTTACACAGAAGATACATGTTTAACTGTCTTTATCCATTTCCATTCCCATACCTATATAATAAAAGGCTAATATGCAAATTGTCCCCTCAGGCGTTCGACTGGGAGACCAGGAGTTCTATCGCTTGCTATGACATGCACTGACCACCAAGGGGCGGTGCGGAACATGGCAGGGCGCTGAGGGAGGAGGAGGCAGGGAGACCAGGAGGCGGGGAACCTGATCGGCCCTGATTGCCAGCCAGGCCTAAGGACGCTACCTGTGCACAAATTTCATGCACCAGGCCTCTAGAATAAGTATATTTGTAATTATATCTATATCTCGCAATAAAAAATAAATGCATAACATAGGAAAATAAGAAAAAATAAAATCAATAGAACAAAATATACTGAAGTATAAAACAAAGAGAATTATCCACAGAAAATATCTATAGAGAAATAAAACTGAAGGAAACTATACCTAAGACATATGCAGGAGAAATCTGTTACAGTTAGAGACAGTTTAAGAAAATAAATTGAAGAAAAGTAAAAAGCAACTAGGAAACTACTTTTGGCTCCTAAGAATTAAAAATAATAATAGTAATTATTATTATTATTATTATTATACTGAAACATGCATAAATCATGATCCCAAAGTGTTATTTTATAAAGGAGAGTCATACTACATGAAAAATAAATATAGCCTTATATATGGTAATAGATAGTATTCTAATGAGATAAAATTGATATTGCTAGATCAGACTTTAAAGATTATACAATATTTTTGGAAAATTATCTATAAAGTAGAAATCCATAAATCAAATCACTTCTTTTCAATGACTTACATCTGAATTTCGGAGTTGATTCCGCCATTCACAAAAACAATAGCCATATTATACTTAAAATTAGAATATTCAATATTTGTTTTTTTTTGTTTTGTTTTTTTAAATATATTTTATTGATTTTTTACAGAGAGGAAGGGAGAGAGATAGAGAGTTAGAAACATCGATGGGAGAGAAACATCGATCAGCCGCCTCCTGCACATCTCCTACTGGGGATGTGCCCGCAACCAAGGTACATGCCCTTGACCGGAATCGAACCTGGGACCCTTCAGTCCGCAGGCCGACGCTCTATCCACTGAGCCAAACCGGTTTCGGCATTCAATATTTGTTTTAAGAAATATTCTGACACTATTAATGCACAGTCTTCAACTATTAAGTGCTCCTACACAATTGCTACATAAAATTCAATTAAAAATATTCAGTTCTATGATTTTTGCTTTTGTATTTTACAGAGCAGATATACTAAAGTACAGTTCATTTACAACTTCTTGTAATGTCTTGGTGACTCCATCAGGCTTGAATGTTTAATTAAGTACCTTACTAAGTATTTTCCAAATGTACTCATTAGCTGAATGAGACCTATCAAAACATCTTTAAAGAGAAAACACTAGTAAACAAAATACTTATGTATCAGAAACTCAGCAGAGTTTAAATGAGAGGCACAAATTCAAAAAAATAATCAGTGGATATTCTCTTGATTTCTCTTCAAACTTTATGGACCCTTTATGATGTCACTAGATATTTGGATTGATCATTCTTAAACTAAGACTCCTCATATTTGATATGAGATTTAAGATTGCTGATATTTTTATAAAAAATACTCTATAACAAGACTTAAAACAGCCATATGACTCTTTTAAATAGTAATCATTTCAAATACTCATTCCTAAGTCATAGGACCAAGAATACTAGTGATCAGTAAACCATTTATAAGTGCTACATATCCTGCAACTCCTACAGTTTCTTTTTAGAAAAGCTGAAATCAACCATTGTTCTTATTGGTTAAACTAGAAGTCCAGTGCGTGAAATCATGCAGCCCCGCCCACCCGTGTGCACCCCACCT
>NW_005371709.1:3821109-3834792 GCF_000412655.1 Myotis brandtii
GCCCCACCCACCCGTGCTGATCTTTAGTCATTATGGTGTCATGACCACTGGATTTTTATTATATCGATAATTAAAATGCTAAGGGAAAATGTCCTATGATAACTTGCTCTGTACTAAGAGGTTTGTTTACTCTTTCAATATTAAATGTTCAGCCCAATAATACAATAAAAGCCATTCTCACCTTCTCTAAAAGGAGCTGAGATAAATTCTGTTGCTGTCTGTCCTGAAAACACTCATAAAGTTGGAGCAGCCTAGCACATAATACTTGTTCTTGATTGAAGACAGGATGATGGCTAAATTGCAAACCCACAATGTTGAGATCTAACTGGTACATTTTCCCTTGACCTTCCATTTTGGTCCTAATAGAGCTTTCTAAATCAGATTTCACTGCCTTTAAAGAAAAATGTGTACTCAAAGTTAATTTGGTTCTATTTCTTTTTAAATTACCTTTTTAAGAGTAACATTTTAATTGTAAGAAAATTAAGACACAGAAAATAAAAAAAACCAATAATTTGATCCTTTTTTCTTAAAGTTGATTATGGCCCTTGATTTTATACAGAGTGTCCCAAAAATATGTATACACACTTTGAATAATTATTAATTCCAATGGGTTAAAATATGAAAAGAAACATCAATTGGGCTATCAGTTGTAAAGTGTGTATAAATTTTAGGGGGAAACCCTATATATTTATAGTACAGCATTTTAATAATCTTGCTATAAGTTATTGTTTATAATACTGTTATGTGCTTATAGAGGTTGAACTTTCAAGTTGTAAGCTCCCAAATAATTTCCTATAGGAACACTATGACAAATGGTGTTCAGAACTGCTGAGTCAATAGTTTGACTATGTGATGATATAATAGTCATCTGTGGGCCAGAGTTAAATGGTAAACCCTTATTAAAACACTGTTCCACCCTAGACAGTTTGGCTCAGTGGACAGAGAACCGGCCCACAGACTGAAGGGTCCTGGGTTCGATTCCAGTAACGAGCATGTACCTCAGTTGCAGGCTCAGTCCCCAGCCCTGGTTGGGGCACATGAGTGAGGCAACCAATCAATGTGTCTCTCTCAAATCGATGCTTTTCTCTCCCTCCCTCCCTTCCACTCTCTCTAAAAATCAACAGAAAAATATCAGCAGGTGAAGATTAACAACAACAAAAAAAGTTGTTGTCTGACACAACTTTCAGCACATTACCTGTTAAGGATGCTACAGAATGAATTTGAATACTCAGTTTAGATGCTTGGTGAAGTGACATATACATTTACTCGAAACTCTAAGGGTCCATTGAATACTGAAATTGTGCTTGGATGAAAAAAGTTACTTGTTCAGCCCAGTGGTTTCCAACATCAGAATCTGGATGTTTACAAAGGTTAATCTGGATGGGGGTCAACATTTCTCCAAAAATCGTATGTTTTGCATTTACCTACCATCTGTTTGCTCATTCATTCATTCATGTACTCAACTCATTCAACAAGCTTCCACTGTTTCAAGGACCTCTCTCTCCAACAGCAATGGTCTCTGATAATTATGTTAAAATATCTGTGCTATAGCTTGAGCAAAATAAAAATAATCCTATCCTGCTATCTAGAGATAATTATTTACTTTGATATACTTTTCAGTCTTTTAATCTATGTACACATATACGTACTTGTCCGTTCATTGATAAATTCATTATCTATTTTTCTAAAATTAGGATCAGATTTAATTTTTCATTCTTCTTTTTTTCACTTCACATTTTATTTTGAGCGTTTACCCATATCATTAAATATTCCTCAAAAACGTAATTTTAATGGATATTTGACATTTCATCATAGTTTTGCCATTATATTAGTAGACATTGATATATTTAAAGGGTGAATTAACACCTCATAAATGTAAGTTATAATCAGCATTACAAGAATTCTAACCATAATTACAAGTAAACTGTAATTGGTTACCTTCCTGTATATGGTCTTTAGTGCTGGATTTAAAGATTCCTTGCTTATGTTTAGTCTGAATTTCCATGACTGGCTAATGGGTGAAGGTAATGACATTATTTCAGCACTTTCTTCAAACCAACACATTCCCTATCAAAAATATTTAAGAAACATAGTACTTAAATATTTCATCAAAAATAAATATCACATACTATCAGTGAGTGGTTTAACTTGTTAGCTGGTGCACTTGCCTCTTCTAGTTGAAGCAGGCGATTTTCCATTTTGTTGCAGGTCTTTTTACATATTTTTGGCTTTCTCTGTATATAGAATCCTTCGTCTTCTAAAATGCGTGGCATCATATCTTTTGGCAGTTTACGTTGGTTGACCACTTAATAACAAAACCTACATATTACTTTAAAGTCCAACATGTTAAACTGGTATTGACCAAACAAGAAGCAAAGGGGAACTAAAGTCTACCAGCAAGCTTAAATACACACACACACACACACACACACACACATGAAGGAAATTCCCGAGTTCTTTTAATCAATCCTCTTAAACTCAGAAAAGGCATGAAGAACAAATATAGAAAATATTCTATAATTTAAGAACAGTCCTCCTTTTTTTATCCTCACCTGAAGATATGCTTATTGATTTTAGGGAAAGGGAGAGAGAGGAGGAAGGGGGGGTGGGGAGAGGAAAACAGAAACATCAATGTGAAACAGAACATCCATCTGTCATCTTTTGGATCAAACCTGCAACCTACATATGTGCCCTGACTGGAATCGAACCCGTAACCTTTTGGTATATGGGAAGATGCTCCAACCAAATGAGCTACACCAACCGGGGCTAGATCGGTACATTTTATCTATTCAGCATAGAAAAAAGCTATTATCCTTTAATATGATTCATTAATGACTTAAATATTTTATTGTAAAAGAACTTTACCTGAGGAACTACTTGGCACAAAAATATTTATCTGTTGTCTTTTGATTTGTTCTTGATCATCTTCATATTCAGCAGCTTTTACTTCAAGTAAATCTGGAAAAATTACTTCTTCCATATAATCTTTATCATGGCTTTCAGCAAAATCTTGTACATTATCACCAAGTGATAAATGTTTAGGGTAGCTATCATTTACTAATCGCTGTTGAATACCAAAAATAAAAATAAGTATACATGATTATCCTTCTGATCCATGCCACCCAGTTCAAGGTCAAGCTGAAACTGTTATAATGAAATTTCACTGAACATAGAGGAACTCATTGAAGGCTTAATCTTTTACAATATGATTTTCCTATAGCACTTCCTTGCAATTCTCAACGAAAAAATTAATGAAATAGAATTATAATTCAAGCCCCTCCTCTCCTTTGGAAAATAGTCTGAGATATTGGACTATGACACATCAATCACTGAGAATTCATAGTGTAGGGCAAAGGCCAGATACATCAGACCATGTGGTCCTAAGCCCCATTTTTTTCAATATTCAGAAAGCAGTAGTACTTAAAGTGATTGTGGAGCATCCCTGATGTTTTCTGGATGGCATTCAAGAAAAATAAAGAAAGAAAAGTAAAGATTCAACATAGAAGTCTATGGCAGAGTGATTATAGTAAAATTTGAAAACATGCTATGTATAAAAGTTACAATCTGAATATAGGTATTGGAAAATATATTACTAAATATAAAAATGCATACTTTTATATCATGATCATAAATTTTGAGTCTCTTCACACACAAAAATCAATTCATTTTGAATGACTTTGTCTAATTTGATATTGACACATATTGAAAAAGGAGACAGAGAGTGTGTGAGTCATGCAAATAAAAACTCCTTAATTAAAAATGTATATTTAGGGGTAAATAATTAAATAAAAGGAATTGATCGCACAGCATCTTTGAATAGAGGACCTTACATGCTCTGATCAGGTCTGACAAAATTAAGTAACATAGTTAAAGCATCACCTAGGTTCATATGAAGTAAACACCCCTCATACCCTGTCTCCTACCCCTGTCATGAGATCAAGAAAATATTTTATGCTCTGGCACATGTTGCTCAATGGTTAGAGCATAGGCCCATAGACCGAAGGGTCTCAGGTTTGATTCCCAGTCAAAGGCACATACCTCAGTTGCTGGTTTGCTCCCCATCCGGGGTCGGGGCTCATGCGGGAAGCAACCAGTGGGTATGTCTCTCTCACATCAATGTCTCTGTCTCTCTCTCTCTTTCTGTTCCCCTCCTTCCCTCCCTCTCTCCTTCCCTGCTTTCCGCTCTCTCTGAAAAGCAATGGAAAAAATATTCTCAAGTGAGGATTTTTAAAAATGAAGGTATTTTATATCTAGAAATTTTTATGGTATCTTTTTCAGAATTCAAACAAAGTATGGCACTGATATCTAGAAGCAAGATTTGGGAGATCCTCACATAGGGGATCTCTTTGAACATTCCAATCATAAGACAAAAAGGACTCTCTTTGTTCCAGCTGCAGCCCCCATTATCAATCTTCCTTTATAGCATCCCAGATGTGGGCCAGGGCTTTCAACTTGCCTTCGGAGGTAAGGCCCACATCGGGGATGCTGTAAAGGAAGACTGATAATGGTGTACAGTAGAAAGGCAAATGGGGTCCAAAGGGACCCCAAAGGAGTGTCTGAGAGATTTGGAAATGACTAAGAGGTGTTAGTAGATAGAAAGAATTCTGGGGAATAAGAGGTACTGGGGGAAGGGACTCAAGGAAACTGTGGAGAGACTTGAAGGTGGAGAGGAATTAGAGAAAAATACAGAGGAACATGAGTAGATAGGACGATCAATAAAAGTGACTGACAAATGAGGAGGCAATGGGGAAAGACTAGTGAGACTGGATGAAAGGACAACCAGGGAATAATAGGAGGGGCTGAGGAGTTTGAAGGGAAGTGGGAGAAGTGACAGAAATTGGAAGACTCTAGGATTGGACAGAGGGACTCTGTGGAGAGTAATAGAGATTATTGAGAACAATGGGGGGCACTTGGAGAGAAAGACAGGAACAACAGAAGAAAGAGAAAACATGGGCTTTGCAGCTAACAGCCTGTATTTCCCAGCTCTATTAATGCTTAACCCACCTTAGTTTCCTCACCTATAAAACAGAGTCGATAACAGTGCCTGCCTAACAGGGTTTCTATGAGGATTGAATGATACAATCCACATTAAAAATTTAGTATGTCATTGGGCATCCAGTAAGCACTCAATAAATTTTAGGAATTATTATGAACAGCTCAATTCAGAGAGAACAAAATCACTCAATAATAAAAATTTCATCTCCCATCCAAGTATTTCATTCTTTGCCTTTAACAAGAGTTATTTTTCCTGAGAATGAGGGTGATGGAGGAAGGGAAACAAATCCAACCTGCTCTGAAAACTGGCCCAAAGCTGTGCCTTCTTCACCGTTCAGAGTGAAAAACGAAAGGTCTGCCTCCAATGAGACTTCAGTCTGTGGGTTAAACAATGGAAAAGCAGTACTCAGTGGTGAAATGAATACTTTTTCTGCTTATACGTGAAAGAGAGGTAATAAGGTAAGTAGTAATAAGTAGTAACTATTATCTTATTCGTGAGCAAGGAGCAGAAGGAGCGACAATATCAAGTTATATTTAACTTCAAGTCTGACTTATGAATTTTTGTTTTGTTTTAAAGTTCTGGTAACTGCAATAAAAAACAGAATAGAGTGTAAATCCTCTCCATCTTCCCTATCTCTTCACTCTAGTCAGAGTATTAAGAGCATCACCTTACACTTCTATCAAAATGCGGGCTCAGGGCAAATGGTTTTATCTCTCCCCATTTTTAGGTGCTTTCACGTATATGTGTGCTTACACACAAGTACCACTCCACCCATCTACAATGTTTTGTAGAGTGAGAGGTAGTTAAAAGTATTTAAAGTGACATACTCATAGTTATAAACTTGGTGATAAAATAAGCTCTCCTTTTTCAATACTGTATATGTAAAGCCCTAATCACTTTCTTCTCACACACATATTAAAATGAACTGTTTTTAGGGAGGTTTGAGAGAGAAATTAATTCTATAATAAAAAGTAAAACTCAGTCATTAGGAGTAAAATAATTTTAAAATACATAAAATACAAAAGCTTATTTTATATCCTATTTGTGTCTAGTGCCTAAACTTGGATTACAGTATTGACTTAATACATCTAAATTTACTAAGAAACATTGAATCATATACTTAAAATGAGTGAATTTTTTGCTATATAAAGTAAATCTCAATAAAGCTGTCTTTTAGGGTTAAAAAAAAGTTATTCACCTTAGACCACTGATTTATCTTATTGTCAATGAGCAGATGAGTTGAAGATTTTTCACTTTGATTAATCTGAAACAACATAAATGATATAGAAAACTTAATCTTCACAGATAAACTTAAGTCTTTTGTTTAAAATGCATAAAAACCAAGACTTCTCAATGTTTTCCTTTTTAAAAGTATGTACACGTTTCCCCCTAAGATGTCATATATAGTTTCCATGACTAAATCACTTAACTTTTCTTGGATTTAGGTTTGAGAAAAAAAACAAAACACATGGAAAAGAACTTGAAGTATTTTTGGATTTAAGGAACTATATTTAAGACTGAAATTTGGCTCTTTTTTAAAGAAGAAAAGTTAATTTGATACATGTTGCATGTAAACATTAAATTTAAAGCCAGGAAAGAAAAAAACAAGCATTACCTTAGCATTCTTTAGCTTTTCTCTTACTTTGCTTCTGAACATTTCTATTGTGTTTTTATTTTCTTCTTCTGCATCTAAACCTATCAAGAAGCCAACATAATATAGATCTCATGACACTTTTGAAAATAACTAAACAGCAATAGCAGCAAAAGTACTTATTAAATAGCTAAGTTGCATGCATTTTTAAGGATCGTGATAATTATGAAGACTGGGACATTGCTGCATGAGAGCTTAGAACCTCAAATAGATGTCCCTTCCCCCTTTTCCATCTGGAGTAAATACTGTTATATATGCTCAGGACTGGATTTTGTTTCCCCTACCTGTGTGTTCTCAGCTATTGGCTATAGTCCTTCATTGTAGTCGGGCAGGGGTGAGGGGGGATACTCAGAAAAGCAAACCTTTATCTTTTTCCTTTTGGGAAAAAATCTGTAAGAACAGTTATATTCTATATGGAATATACAAATATACTCTCTACAGAATATACAAATATCAAAGATAGGTTACTTCAACTTGATGAAACTGGAGAGGAAGGAATCTAAAAGGAAGAGATAAGTTTCTAGGTACCAGTTAGTCAGTTTTGTAAAATTTGAGGAGCCCTACTTCTGAAAGCTTTTAGAATGAAACAGTCTTGTAGGGAATAAAGAGAACTCCAGCTGTTGTATGCACCCCAAACTGTGTGTTATTTCCTACTCATCTGCTAGATGATCCACCAGATGAACTGAGAAAGACAGGAGTTGAGCAGTCCTAGGTATAGTAGAAAGTGGAGGACCTTTTGGTCATTTTGCCTTGCATTTTTCTGTTTCTTCTCCCTGTTTCTTGACTACTTAAAGGCTGCATAGAGGATGGTGGAAATAAATGGTAAGAAAAAGCTAAATCTTCATTCTTAACTGCATTATTTCCTGGTATAATTTAAAAATGACTAGTTGGTTTGTTTATACTCTATTCCCAGAACTTAGAATGGCAGGGAGCATATAATATGTGCTCAGTAATGGTGAATGAACTAGGGTTAAACCATTATTTATGTATTTTTCTCAAGATCTAGAACTTCCTGAAGCAAGTTCTACATCTAGTATCTTCATGGTGTAACAGTCTCAGACACTTGTAGATTCTCCATGATTGCAGAGAGAGAAAATAAAATCTTAATAAAAATTTCATCATATATATAGACTTTACTAATTATTTCCTTATGCCCATCTTGTATTATCTAGGAAGTTTAGTTTCTATTTGAACTCATCTCTTAATAAACTTGTTGCCAGCTGAAACCCTATGATAGCATTAGTCATTTACATCTTTTTAAAATTAAAACCAACAGCATCAGAATTATGGTATACTTATTGAGGACCTTTTTGAAGATGCTTGTCTACGTTTTCTTCTACTGCAATATTATCTGTCTCTTCAGACATCTGCAAAAAAAGGGGGGTGAAAGTTACCTTGCATCTTTTTGTTTTGGCATTGAACACCTTTCCAAATGTTCATCATCCCTTTGAAAGTCATCTCCTTTAAAATGCCAATTCATAGCCTTTGCCTGTTTTCTTAAATTTCATCTTTTTATCAGTTGGTATGAGCTCTTTATATATGGTGGGCTTTTAATTAAGAAGTTGCTCTCTGTAACATCAAAAAGGACCTTTTCAAAAATATTTTTTATCCTCACCTGAGGATATGTATATTGATTTTAGAAAGGGAACGAGAGGAGAGAGAGAGAGAGAGAGAGAGAGAGAGAGAGAGAGAGAGAGAGAGAAACATCTATGTGAGAGAGAAACATTGATTGGAATCAAACCCGAAACTTTTTGCTGTATGGGACAATGCTCCAATCAACTGAGCCATCCAGCTAGGGTTCAAAAAGGACCTTTTAATAATAAAATCCAATGGTTAGTTCTTAGTGATCATATATTGCCTGCTCCATATACCTTTTAGGAGGTTCAAATGAGGTCAGACATATGAAAATACTTTGAAACTCAATGCCGTATCAGTGTTAGCTTTTATCTGATTACATGGCAGCATCTGATGTTGGGCACCTTTATTATCTGAAAACGTTTTTATATCCTTGACTTCTACCCTCTTATCTCTCTGGCCACTTACTCCCTGTATCTTCAAAGGTCACACTTCTCCTCACAGCTTAAATGTGGGTTCATTCCAAGGCTTTAGAGGGTGCATGTATTCCCAAGGCTTCCTAAATCTGTCTCCAACCTGGACTGTTTTGGAATACCATATTTCTAGCTGCCTATTAGTATTTGTAATTGAATGTCCTATCATTATCAATATGCTAAAATGAGAATTTATTGCATTTACCATTTTTAAACCTCAATATTCTAAAATTAAACCATACTAGCAATGTTAAATCCTTATTTAGAATGATATGGATGAGTCTGTTTTTCATGTTAAGTTTAAGAAATAGAATAGTAAAAGACTCCTTAAATAATACCTGTACATGCTAACCAAACTAATGTGCAGTTGGAGTGGAAAGAGCAAGCAGACACACATCAGCTTTCCCATCACAGTAAAGATATGGATTCGTGTCAAAAGCCAAAGCAGAGTATTGACACAATCCTAGTAAAGACATTACTATCACAATAAGAACTCTGCCTACACACTTTCTGAAAGAACTTCAAAATCCACCAGTAGCTCCTGTACCATCCTTAAGAACTAATGAATAAGGTCAACATGAACTAAGATGTTCTGTTCTTATTAAACCTTCAGTATCTTCTTCAACACAATTAAAAATACCTAATTCTATTCTTGCCTAAGGGACAGTAACTCTTGAAAGTATGATGAGATATCAACCCTGGCAAGTGATTGATAGAGGTCTCTCTTTAATTCCCAATAACCTTGTCCAGCATTCCCAGGATTTATAACTTCCAATCCCCATCTAGAAGTAGGGATAAATGTGCAACTTCATATACATGAACAACAGTTTGGTGATTGCACGGGGGGAGATGGGTGGAAGTGGAAGAGGGATAGAGGGGATAAATGGTGATGGAAAAATAAAATAAAATGAATCTTAATTGGATTAAAAGACATGTAGATCTCAGTCCTAAACGTATATGTTTCACTCACTGATTAAAAAAAGAAAAACATTTTATTTTTAGCAAAGCAGAAATGGATTGCTGACTGGCTGAGAAAAGATAAAGTTAATATTTAAGTAAGGGAATAAATAGTATATACATAAATAACTCATTTCTAATGTTCTTTATTACATAACTGACAGATCAAATAATTCATCCCTAATACCTCTTATTTATTCTTTTAACATATGTATGTATGATTTATGTATAGAACCAAATACATCACATTTTTAGGATTATACTACATTGATAATTGGGCTACTTAGTATCATCAAAATCCTTATAAGCTCCATTAATACCTTACCTTTTTAATATCTTGTTTTCTCTTTGAGATCTTTTTCATGATGATGGTTCTTTCATTTCTAAATTAATAAGAAACAGTCTTAAGAATGATAGAGCATATTACTGAAAGAAAACTATTATACTTGAGATAAAAGTATGTTATTTAAATTTTTTAATTTAACTGAAAATTAAATAAAGAAATATACTCTCACCTTTAGTAAACAGTAGCTGATCACCTTTAGCATTTAATAGAAATTCTGGTTAATGCAATAAGACATGGAAAAGGAGAGGTATAACTATGGGAAAGGAGAAGACAAGACTATCCTTATCTGTAGAAAAAAGACAAGAAAACATAGAAAACCCAAGACACTCAATGAAAACAGCTTAGACATAATTAGAAAGTTGTTACGTAGCAGAATTTATGCCAAAGTTAATAGCTTCCCTATATCCTAACAGAAAAAGGTCACTTCATAATAGCAATATAAAACATTTTTCAAATACCTAGGAGTAACTATAGGGAGCGGCTATAGGGTTAAGCCTCAGACTAACCCAGCCGTGGGCAAACTACGGCCTGCGGGCCGGATGCGGCCCGTTTGAAATGAATAAAACTAAAAAAAAAAAAGACTGTACCCTTTTATGTAATGATGTTTACTTTGAATTTATATTAGTTCACACAAACACTCCATCCATGCTTTTGTTCCGGCCCTCCGGTCCAGTTTAAGAACCCATTGTGGCCCTCGAGTCAAAAGGTTTGCCCACCCCTGGACTAACCTGTTGGCAAAGCCACAAATAAGACCCAGCTTAGAGGACACAGCCCTCTTAGCATAATTAAGCTTGACCTTAGAATGCTCCCTAGATCCTTCTTAGGTAGCTAATGGGCTGTGGAAGGTGCAGCAAGTGCTGCCAAAACAAGTGAAACTCACAAGAACACTGTAACTATGGTGACCACTACCTTGTTTACCTCTGGCTATAAAATAAAGGCTCAGCTTGCCCTCTGGGTCTCTCTCTGTGGCCTCAGCCAGGCACGGGAGATCCACCTAGAGTCCTAGACCCAGCTTATTCTCTTTGTCTGTCTTTTTTTCAATCCTTTGCTGCCCCCCCTCAGGCTCACTGAACCCTTGGCCCGGCCCAGCACAAGTAACTTTAATTAAAATATGTGGAAGCCTAATTGCCGGGAGTTTATTACTGCTTCAATTTCATCAGTAGTTATCAGCCTATTCAGGTTTTCTGATTCTTCCCGATTGAGTTTTAGAAGGTTGTGTTTTTCTAGGAATATGTCCATTTTGTCCAGGTTGTCTCGTTTGTTGGACTAAAGTCATTCATAGTATTTGTTTATGATCCTTTGTATTTCTGTGGAGTCATTTGTTAATTCACCTCTTTTGTTTCTGATTTTGTTTGTTTGGTTTCTATTTGTTTCCTAGTTTGTTCATAAATCTTGTTTATCCTTTCAAAGAACCAGCTCTTGGTTTTATTGATCTTTTGTATTTTTTTTTCCTCTGTGTCATTTATTTCTGCTCTGATCTTTATTATTTCATTCCTTCTACTTATTCTGGGTTTTTCTTGTTCTCTTTAAGTTGTAGTGTTAGATAACTTATTACCAGTCTTTCTTGTTTTTTGAGGTATGCCTTTTAGTACTATGAACTTCCATCTCAGGACTGCTTTCACTGTGTCCCATAGATTTTGGATTGTTGTGTTTTCATTGTCATTTGTTTCCAGGATGTTTTTTTTTTTCTTCTTTGTTCTCTTTGGTAACCCATTCATTGTTTAATAGCATGCTATTAGCCTCCATATATTTGTTTTTGAGCATTTTTATTGTAGCTGATTTCTAATTTCATGCCATTGTGGTCTGAGAATATGCTTGATATGATTTCAATCTTCTTAAATTTGTAAAGACTTAGTGTGTGTCCTAACATGTGGTCTATCTTTGAAAATGTCCCATGTGCACTTGAGAAGAATGTATATTCTGTAGCTTTGGAGTGGAATGTTCTGAAGATGTCAATTAGTTCCAGAAAAGAGAATTTTTAATTTACTTTCCATTCTTCAAGGACTTCTAAAAGGAACTTAAAATCAATAGCTGGCTTACTGATGCCTATATCTTCAAATTTTATCTGCTAATCTACAAAAAACATTAGCAGTGATAATCCTATAGAGAGTTAAATTATAATGAATTATAAAATGAAAACCTTATTATAGAAGAAATTATTTATCAAATATTTTTACATACCTGGAAATGTTTCTGACCTGGTTCATTTATCATTCCATAAATGATAAAAGGTAAATGATTATAAACAAAATATTGGATAAAATTGAAGATGTAGATGAAAACTTCATTTGCTCTATTGAAAACATCATGTGGAAGAAAGGAAAAATTATGACTCACACTTTTACCTTCTTACAGCAATTCAACTTTCTGTGTTAGAAAACTTGCTCCAACAGGTAAACCCAATCTTCTCTTAAAGGATACTGCTAATTTACAATTCTTGCAGTGAAAGCTTTTTCTAAAAGATAAGGCAATTGAGACTTGCTATTTTTGTTTCAGAGGACCTGAAGGTCCATAGTGAAAGCCTGAGAATTAAACTCAAGTAGTTCATTCAGCCTTTTCTTGCTCAGCATTTAGAAATCTCTGGGTTCTGCAAATTAATCCAACAGTGCCTTTATCATTATGGTGATCCCTCAAATAAAAATTCCTAAAGCCGATTTTACTATCTTATGTTTGTGTAAATTTAGTACTGTATGCAATCACCTTGATTACTTCAGTCACATGCCATTTGGTTTCAGGAATGTTTGTAGAATAAAATTATGGGGAAATCTCTAGAGTACGAAATGGTCACAAAATCCATATTCTGGTATAGAGTAGTATTTCTTTGGTTAATTATGAGCTAACTAGAAAATTGTTTTTCCTTTAGTTTTCCCCCAGCTGCTGTTGTAAATCTTTCCAAATGAATTAATCCACTTTCCTTCCTCAGAACTGAATTTAGTCCAAAATCCAATTTTATCTTTATCTTAGTTTATCTACTGTCACATAGCATGATGAATCCTTTCTGAACTCCCTAATGTGGAAGGAAAAATTATGACTCACTTTTACCTTCTTACAGCAATTCAACTTTCTGTGTTAGAAAACTCGCTCCAACAGGTAAACCCAATCTTCTCTTCAAGGATACTGCTGATTTACAATTAGCAGTGTCTCTGAAATCATGCTCCTCTGTGACCACCAAGAGCACTTTGAATTCGTAATTTTTGTACATTACATCCCATTTTGCAAGTTCATCTTTCTGCCAGCCCTAAAGTGAGAGGCTGGGGCGAGCCCTCACCTACCCTCCACCAATCCTAGCAAGGTGCTCAACACACAGTAGGCACGAAGTAGTAAAAACGGTCCAGGATTTGATGCTATTCAAGCACTGCCATCGGATGGACAGGCTCTGGAGACTACAAGTCCCAGAGGCCCGTGCGGGGCTGGCCCTGGTTACCTGGGCCCCCCCGCTGTTTTTCCCGTAGTTCAGGACTCCAACCAGGCAAAATCCTGGAGAGCCCGACCGAGAAGGGTTGAGGGGCTTTGAGCCGCAGTACGACCTTCCCCTGGACAGACAGTGGACTTCTGCTTCGTCTGGGTAGCGCGGGCAGACGGGCCGTTTACCGCACAGTAGAAGGCACCAACCGCCCCGCACCGCTCCAGACGGGCACACCAAACGCCCGCCGCCCGTTTCGCGCTCACGCCCCGCGGCGGCCAA
>NW_005371709.1:3835069-3835319 GCF_000412655.1 Myotis brandtii
GAAATCTGTGCGCGACGTCCGTTCCCACGCTGCCTGACTGTGTGGCTCGCATTGGAGCGCCCGCGTCTGTCACTCCGGCCCTCGCCTGCACGGTAACGCGCACGGTGGGAGCTCTGATCACCCGCCACCTGGATGGGTGCCCCAGGGGCGACAGCTACCCCGGGGGAAAGGCCTGAGAGCGGTGTGGCCGGGGTCGTGGGAGCCCCGCACCTCTGGCGTCGAGGTGAAGGATAGCTCCGGCGACGGGTGA
>NW_005371709.1:3835408-3835742 GCF_000412655.1 Myotis brandtii
CACCCACGCAACCTGCCGTCTGTCTCCCGCCGCCTCTGCCTGCCGAGGCGCAGTTCTTTGATTTCAGGTGCGTTGCGTGTGGCATCCCCAAGAGCGCCCTGGATATTCGGGGGCTCTCTTTTCTTCCTGGAGTTTGCTGTTAGTGTAGCCAATTTAACACGTTCCAAGTCTTTAAAAGATGGAATGCCAGACCCGCTCACTCGTGTCAGGACATCCTTCGCTTTGCCAACAAACCGCTTACATTTGTTTTTCTTGTCCGTAAGCTTTTCTATGCTGTATTCTAAGGACAAATGAAACTAGTGTTTCATTAGATGTTTTTAAGGATGAAAGAGTT
>NW_005371709.1:3836093-3868930 GCF_000412655.1 Myotis brandtii
AACCAAGGTACATGCCCTTGACCGGAATCGAACCCGGGACCCCTGAGTCCGCAGGCTGACGCTCCATCCACTGAGCCAAACCGGTTAGGGCAAGAGTTCTTTTTAATCAAATAAGTTTTGGAAATGCAAACTGCTGCCACCATGAACATCAGCTTATTAAAAGCCCTTAGCATTCCTGAAGTAGAAATTTATTCAGTTTTATTTAACCAGCCATTTCCTCACCTTGAACACAGAATTCTGTTTCCCCCACAGAATGAGCATTAACATGATATAAGATACTATTTGGCAAATTCCAAACTATTTGGCAAATATTGAACTAAGTAATCTCTATGATCCCTTCAAAATCTCAAATACTATGACCCTAATAATTTGTGTTTGTTCTGGCAGTATATCTAAAACCGAATCAAGGCTGTCGGATGGTACTACAATTTCTTCTATGACTTACACACATGTGCACACACATATACAAATGCGTATACATTTATGTATAGAAATATACATATACTTATGTATATACTAGAATTTATTCTATAACTCACACGTATATATATATATATACATATATATGTATTTTTATAAGCTGATAGAGACAATTTAAAAATTATCTTGAAACTTTTTCTCTCTACACTAAAAATGTTTTGCACTCTCTCTTAGCATTTTTCTCTGTAAACTAATCTCAGAATACAAAATACTGTATTAAATCACAAGGAATAATTAGTTTTCTTCTTATTAAAAATTCAAATATTATGTAACTACTAGTAGCCCTGTGCACGAATCCCTGCACCAGTAGCTCGCAGCTACCCTCCTGTAGCTCTCCGCTTATCTGATCGCCCCTAACCACCTCTGCCTCAACCCCTGCCACAGTGGCTTCATCTGGGACGTCCAGAATGATGTCTGGAAGGTCGTTCGGCTGTCCAGTCTAATTAGCATATGATGCTTTTATTATCTACTAGTAGCCCTGCGCACAAATCCATGTGCCAGTAGGTCGCTACCGCCCTCCTGTAGCTCTCTGCATGCTTCCCCGCCCTCTTGTAGCTCCCCTCATTCCCTTCCCCCGACACCCCCCACCCATAGCTTGCTACCCTGCCCCCTCCTGTAGCTCTCTGCCGCCCGCTTGTAGCTTGCTGCCCCACTCTCCTGCTGATCTGTGATCCAGTCGTTACGTGGTCGATAATGACCATTTGCATATTACATTTTTATTATATAGGACTATCCTATATCATAAAAGCATAGTATGCAAATTGTCCCCTCGACTGGGAGTTGTCCGGGAGTTCGATCAGGTGGCGGGGCCGGCCAGGGGAAGCGAGGCAGGCCCCAGCCAGCAGCCGGCAGCCTTTAGGGATCCTACCAGTGCACGAATTTTGTGCACTGTGCCTCTAGTTTCCTATAAAATGAGATTATCTATTGTGCACTAATTTAATACAAGTTAGACATTAATGGGCTGTTCTTCTACTCTGTTGTTCTTCCAGCCTTAATTCTTACCTCAAAATATGCAGCATTTTGCTACCTGAATAATTCTGATTTTTCTCTTCTCCTGGAGAAGTAATGCCCTCTTCCTTTTCATTTACCCACTACTGACAGGCCTAAGAAGGGACCGTAGCACACAAAAAATAGAGTTGTTTCTAGACCAGGGGTGGGCAAACTTTTTGACTCGAGGGCCACAATGGGTTCTTAAACTGGACTGGAGGGCCGGAACAAAAGCATGGATGGAGTGTTTGTGTGAACTAATATAAATTCAAAGTAAACATCATTACATAAAAGGGTATGGTCTTTTTTTTTTTAGTTTTATTCATTTCAAACGGGCCGGATCTGGCCAGCAGGCCGTAGTTTGCCCACGGCTGTTCTAGACACTAGTGAATATTTACATTAAAAACCTGCTAGAATTATCTCACAAATGTTTATTTTAGTAGAGCTTTATTAAAAGAAAGGTGATTAAGTGTCAACCCATGGACCAGATGGTCACAGCACGATTCCCAGTTAAGACACATGCCTGGGTTGTGGGCTCAATCCCTAGTAGTGGATATATAGGAGGCAGCTGATCAATGATTCTCACTCATCATTGATGTTTCTCTCCCTCTCTCCTCCCTTCCTCTCTGAGGTCAATAAAAAATATATTTTTAAAAAGCAGCCTTAAAAAAGAGAGGTTTAGGTTTAAACATATAAAAAGCAAAACTTACAATTTAAAATAGGTGATTCATTAGCCTTCTTCAGCTTCTCAGTGTCAAGTATTCTAAGAGATTGTCTTTAAGTAACATAACTCATTGATTTACTGCTACACCAAAATTATTCTGCTATTCTCTTTAACTTCATAATCTAAAAGGAATAAGCAAATATAGCTGCTGTGGTCCTAATTCTCCCAGCAGGAGGAAGACGGTCCTGTAAGATATATTCTACCTCCTTCATACAAGGTGCATCCTTCTGTACAATTAAGTACCTTACACCTGTTTACTTTTACCATGTTGCATAATACAATAATCCTGCCCACCTTCGCCATTTGACAGTTGGTAAAAGAGTACATTTATTTCTTCTTTTGCACAGTGCCCTCCATAAAGTTTAAATCCTTTTCTGTGATTATAATTGTAAACACTGTTTCTGCAAGATTTGCAAAATGATGATAATTGAAATTCTGTAATAGGTGTGTATTCTATTTTACTTTTGTTTACATTTGAAAATTTTAATAATAAAAAAGTTAAAAGTAACTTGTTTCTGTTATATTATTAGACTGGTCTGTCCAGAAAATAGTTGAAGAATACATCCTTCAAATGGATTTAACTGCAGGAGACAGAGAAAATTCTTCACAGGGACTTTAATCTACATGTGTATTCCAACAAGATGATTCAGTTGACTACTATAGAGGTAAAAATTCAAGAACTATGGAACAACACAAAATAGCATATTTTTAAGCTACTGATTCCAATTATGGTATGCCTATAGGTTGCAAAGCTGATGAGAAAGAGAACATTATGAAAAGACTACAATTGGTGCTGAGTAGTTTACTTTAAAAACTGCTCACCATTTATCTATATCTGCCCTTTTTCGTTGTTACTTGTCAAAAATTATCCTATATAATAAAAGGCTAATATGCAAATCAACCGAACAGCAGAACGACCAGTCGCTATGATGTGCACTGACCACCAGGGGGCAGATGCTCAATCCAGGAGCTGCCCCCTGGTGGTCAGTGCGCTCCCACAGCCAACCTCCTGCAGCCGGCCAGCCTCCTGCGGTCCCTCCCCCCCGGCCGGCCTGCCCTGATCGGCGGCCTGCCCTGATCACTGGCCAGGCCGAGGGACCCCACCTGTGCATTAATTAATGCACTGGGCCTCTAGTTTTGTAATAAAAAAAAATAAGTTGTATGTCAAAAGGCAACTTGTGTTATTACAAATCAGTCATTTACATCTTCCATTTTTTTAGTATGAGCATTTATAAGGAAACTGGCAATATGGAGTACATATAATTGTTGCTTTTTAAAACTGGAAATCTATTTGATTTATTGAGACTCTGTTTTTAGTTACATATGCTAATGGTTGCATTTCTAGTTGCAAACTTCATAAAAAATAATTTTCTATAATTCATTTTTATTTTACACATAATTATGTACATAGGAGTTTGAACTTCCACCTGGCTAGTTAAACTATAAAATCATAGTGTCTTGAAACCTATCAGAACTAAATTCCTGAAAGTCACTAGCCCTTTCACCCCTGGTAGAGTAACAGAAGGAGGAAAAAAATCCATCGAAATAATAAGAAACCAGCTGAAGTTTTAAAGAATTTTTAAAGGTTGAACATGAGTTTGCATTATGGATCATCTACCAGCTCTTTCCCATAGGCTTCTACCAAGAACACCAGGGTAGTACATAGAAGGCTAGGGGCTGGGCAGAAAAGCTGGGAGAAATCCCTCTGAGGCACACCAGGTCTCCACTGATTGTGAGGCAGCTGGTTCCCCAAAGGCAGAGAACAGGGGAGACAGAAATCTCAGGAGGTCCAGAAAACTGACAAAGCAGCACTGAGGCTTGTTGTGTAAGGGAAGGAGTAAGGTTTGTAAGTAGCATTTGAGCTGGCCCACTGTGGAATGGTCTGCCGAAAGAAGCACAGCAGTCAGGGAGTATATTACCACTTACCTGAGAGCCATGGAATGATAAAATAGTGGAGATCTTTAATACCCGAAGATCCCTGGACAGCAGTACTGGCATTACCTGGCAGTTAGAAATGTAGACCTCAGACTCACCCTAGACCTACTGAACCATTTTTTAGTTAAAATAAAATGCTTTTTATTTCAACAAGATCCCTGGGTGAGTCATATACACATTAAATTTTGATGTGTGACCCTTTAATGTGCATTCTAATCCTTAAAATTCTACTTTAATATGTATAATCAAATGCTGAGTGGTTAGCTATACAGATACAAAATGCATGGTCCAAGAAGGAAGATGCAATGTGGGCAATCAAAGAAGGCTTCATTGAGGAATCAGGAGTTGAGCTGGTCTTTAAAAGCTGGAGGAAGAGGATAGACCTATCAAGAGATAACATAAATAAGGATACTGAAGCAGAAATAGTGGTATGGACCAGCCCCCTAGCAGTGGACAGGGAGATTAACTAGGACTGTTACTGGGTTCTTCCTAAAATACCCCTGAGCCCAACTGTTCGAAATGAAATGGGCCACATATCTTGCCCCAAGGAGTATAACCCAGATCCTGAGTAGAAGGGTCTCAGTGTTCTACAGATAAGGATGTGGAAGCAAAGGGAAGCAGCAATTTATTCTAACTTGGAGATTTAGAGAAGGCTTCACTGAGGGAAGGAACATTTGAACTGAGCTTTGAAGGTAGAGTGGGACAAAGGTATTCCAGGTTGAACAAATAACACCTGAACAGTGTCAGTGTCAGATGAAGAATCAGGCGTGGATCAAAAGACACAAATGTCTATTGGAGCATTTAACCTTATTTTGTAGGCAACGGAAAACCAACAACAGTTTTAGTTGGGGAGCAATGTGATTAGGCCTGCTTTTTATAAAGATTAATCTGGCAGTAATAGATTGGCAACAAGACCACCATTCCTGGTATCAGGTCTTTACTGAGGTGATAATAATAAGATTGGAAAGGTGAGTCAAAATGAAAAATGTTGCCAAGGCAAAGTGGGCAGTTATTACTGATGAAGTTGATTCTGATCTTCGTTACTTGAGATAGTTGTGGTATTAATCGTGATAAAATGCAGGAGGAGGGACAGGTTTAGGAGGAAAAGTAGAGTTCCGTTTAGCTCATCCTAAATACACTCTATTTCCTCCTTAGCTCCCAAGACTTTCCCCCCTCTCTTCATAAATTATAAGGAGTTATGTTGTTCTTAGGTGACTGTATAGCACTTGTCATGTTCACTGGTGAGCTTTGCTATTCAACATACACACAAAAGGGGCATAAAAACAAAAAGTCAACTCAAGTGCTGATGATGCCATCATTGTATCATCAATTTAAATTTAGAAATTTATTTAAAATAGAGAAATGCAAAAGGTATAGCAATGCTTTTATCACATGTAGTCTTACATGCCACTTTTCTAAAGAAAAGGCTTGTGAAGAAACCCCTTTCCCCGTTATTTAAAAATCCATTATACCTGTGATACTACTATCATGTGCAAATAAAAACTTGGGTACTTAACTACACTTGATCGTAAACATATAAAATTAGGACAATAAATAGATGCATGGTCTTTCAGAAAATCTACGATTTTAGAATATGAGGCTAATTGGGGAACTTCCAGAGCACCCTGATTAAGGCTGTGAAAGGGAGTTGCAGCTTGATGATGTCTTGGAAATAATGACATGTTTTTAAAAGAATATTCCTTAGAAAGGTAAGTAGATTAATTTACAGAAAACACACTTTATGTTTTAGTTAATGAGACACTTTGGTAGATTGGAAAGCTAGGCCCAGTGCTTCACTCCTTTTCTGTGTTTGAATCAATCATCCATATCCTTTGCCATATAACTTGGCCATTCTTCCCAGTGTTTTTCCAACTTGCTAATGTTGTGCTTGGTCATATGACTTATTCAGATCAATAGAATGTGGATGGAAGTGATGGGCCGTCCTGGCCAAGGTTTTAAGAGGTATTGTAGGTTTCCTCTCACTCTCTTGTACCTCTGCCATTCAGCATGAGAACATGGCTCAAGAAGACACCAGGCAAGGAGACTGTGAGGCACATGCAGCAGGCCTGAAGCAGAGCTACCCAGTTGACTTGCAGACCCATGAACAAGAAAATCAACATTTACTATGGTAAGCCACTGAAACTTTGAGTTTGTTGTCATTTTAATAAATACATTTTTTAATTGATTTCAGAGATGAAGGGGGAGAGAGAGAGAAACATCAGTGTTAAGAGAGAATCATTGATTGCTGCTTCCTGCATACCCCACACTGGGGGTCAAGCCCACAACCCAGGTATGTGCCCTGGTCGAGAATCGAACTGTGACCTCCTGGTTCATAGGTCGATGCTCAACCACTGAGCACACTGGCTGGGCTGTTATTACTAATTTTAAAACTAAAACTAACAAACTGAAACATATGGTTAATGAGCACAGCTAACTAGGAGCAACTGTCATGTTCTAACAAGATAGCAATGATTAGAATCTGAATCAGACAGGGATCTGACCAGTTTGGATGAAATTCAGCTCATCTTTTAAACTGACAATAAAGGAGAATATATTTTAATAGTGATTTTACTATTTTATGGTAAACTTTGCTCTGTGAGCTATTATCTCTATTTTAATATTCAGTGTACACTTGACTATTATAAAATAGGAGCACCCTAATTACTTATATTATCGTTTTATCGTTGAATCCAGATTGAATTTTCCAAAGGTCAGGCATGTTGATCTGAATAATAGACATCTCTCCCTTCACAAAAAAGGCAACAAAAACTGAGGAATAAAGTGAAATGTGGGGCTAGAATCTTAAAAGCTTGTTTAAGAACAATGTTAAACTTCATATATAATAAATAATAGCAAGAATGTTATAGCATCTGTAGCTGTCTTTAAAAAAAAATCCCCCCTCAAAAAAAATCTCCCCCCTCAAGAGAAAGAAGAAGGATTATTATATGTGTCCTTTTGGTATTTTTATACCTGTGCTGTCCAATATGGTAGCCATGAGTCACATGTGACTACTGAGCACTTGAAATATAGTTAATCTTAATTAAGATGTAGAGTAAGTACAATTATACACAACAGACTTCAAAAGCTTAATATGAAAAAAATAAACATCTCATTAATTTTATATTAACTACATGTCGAAATGCTAATATTTTGGATATAGTAGTCACTTTATTAAACCATCCATAGTCACTCAGTTTGACTGTACCATATTTTTCTTACAGAGGTCTTGACTGATACAACATTAAAATGAAGTATACCTTATTAAGGTGAAACTTTTATAATTCTCTCTCTCTCTCTCTCTCTCTCTCTCTCTCTCGCGCGCGCGCACACACACACACGCGCACACACACGCATACCCTAATTAACTTCAATTCTTTTGTCTACAGAAGTAACCACTTCAGACTTTTCCCCCAGTGGGTTCATAAAAATAAAAAGTTTCCCACCTTCTAAAGGAATGGGGTCACCAGAATCAAGTATGGGTGAAAGTCTAAGAAGGAATGGCAATCATTTATAACCAGTAGGTAATCCAATATTAAAATTTTGATATAATCTATTTTTCTTGGCCTTCCTCATTCAGAATGGCCAGAAGCAGATTCCTAGATCTGCCTCAAAATCCTCTGTCTCTACTACAGATGAGGTTGTGTCTGCTAATCATGATTTGATACTTATAATAAGTGGAGTTTGGCTCCCAAATACCTTTAAGATTTTTTTATTTTTTATTTTTTGGATCCAGGCAATAAAACAGAAATGGAATAAGAAAAGATTTAGGTGTTTACAGAAGGAAACTTGTGAGTTCTAATTCCAACTTGCTAAGGGGTGAGGTTTAGAAAAGAAAAAGCAATAAACTTGGGGCAGAGACATGAGTTGGCTCTGCCATATACTAGTTTATATGCCCTTTGTTTGTAAAATAGAAATAATACTTAACACCTCATGGGGGTTTTTAGGACCAGAATAGGTAATGTGCCTGACAGTGCTTTGTGTATGTAGACATAAGGAAGAAAGGAGCTGCTACTGGCTCTATTTTTATGACCTTTTATTTTCATTATTATCATCAATTACTATTTATTTGATTCTGAACTGCTGTGCAGTGAGCAAGCAGTATAATTAAGCCAGGAGTATGGGAATCATTGATAAGCATCATACGTCACATATGTTACCATGCAAAGTACGTGAAAAGTACATGAACAGAGTATCAGTGTTGCCATGAGCGCCTTTGTGGGCTTAAAGCAACATTAAATCCCAAATCCATCAGGAAACAGGTCTTCTGTGTACTTCCCTTTCTACCATGCCTAGAAGCCCTGTACTCATGCAGAGAGTTAAGCACATGCTTGGAAGTTATGAGACTGTCTAGTAGTATATATGGGAGAGAAAGTAATGATAAAGTGCATGCCAGACTTTGCCTCAATCATTTGAGCAAGTGACGTAGCATCTCTGAGTCTCACTTGCTGTTTCTATGAAGTGGAATGGTAGTACCTACCTTCAAATTTTTGTGAAGATTAAATGAGAAAATTAATGTAATGCGCCTGGACACAGAGCATAGTACATAACAAATGCTCAATAAATACTAGCTATAACAATATAGTTACTACTACTAGAAAGAGGTTAAACATGCCCTAATTAGACTTCTTATTCCTGATCAAGGTACAACACTTATATTCAGCTGGATACTGTAAAAAAATGACTTGATTACTCAAGAGATGTAGGGATATTTGGCTTCTAGTTTGTGGGAGAGCTTTTCCTCCCCCCTCCCCTGCGTCCCCCTCTCCTCACCAAACCCACCCCACATCAGCTCAATAGTCACTCCTGGGGCAAGTTCAGAGTAGCACTTCACCACCCCATCCGGCTCAAAAAGTAACTCTCACCAATCCTTAAAGAAAGGAGCCACAGGGTCTCTTCATATTTCCGTGACAAGGTCCATAGCTGCTGCTTCTCCCACAAAATATAACATGGAATAAGTAAATACAACTCCTACTTGTATGACAGAAGTGGCATCGACACTTACTGGTTCCTGGCACATTTTGATGTGTAAATACTGTGACAGCAAAAAGGCATGTCACGCTGCACTAATGCAGCTCTCTCGCTAAAGTAAACACTGGGACAACAGATATGGCATGGCTTTAAACTCAATAGCATCTTTGTGGTGCAGTTGACTAGTATATTTGCCTATTAACTGAAAGGTTGGTGCTTTGACCTACCCAGGAGTGGTCTTGTCTCCAGCCAATTTTTTGGTGATGAAAATATTCTGGAATTAGACAGTGGAGATGATTGCACAACATTGTAAATACAGTGCTGCTGAATTGTGCCTGTTAAAATGGTGAATTATGTGTATTTTACTACAGTAAAAACAAAACTCCAGGGTGCATTTCTCAACCCTCCATTGTAACTATATTTTCCTTCCTGACATGTATACATCCACCATGTAGTATATGTCCTGGTATCTGAATGCCTATATGTATATCAGCTTTTTAAAAATCTCTGGTCTGGATGTTTCATTCTGTAGCATTTTGGCATCACCCAAGAATATGTGATTCATCCACATCCCTGTTTTGGATTGGATTGAATATTAACTGCACAAGCACATAAATTCCCTTACAAGACTCTTTGGTCCTAGGATATACTTGCCTAGTCTGGAAAATTCTCCCATGCAAAGGGCAGACTGGGAATGGGATGTGTGTCTGCCCTCTCCAAAGGCATTGTATGGCTTTCTTAATAAATGCAAAATGAGAGTAAAAGGGTCTGTAAGATTTCAGTGAGATTCTTCTTTTAGCCAGCACAAATTCTCAGCACAGGATTCAGGACTCTCTCCTTCTGGATAAAATCAATATTATTCTTTTCTAAAGCAATGATCATGAAAGATGGCAGGTTTTTAAGACCTACACGAACACAGAGCACATAAAAGAAAAGGGAGAAGGTTTGGGAAAGACTCACAAAAGAGACAATGTCCATCAGGAAGTTCTTGAGGCAGAAGGTGGTGAATACTTTCCAAGGAAAGACTTCAGCAAAGCCAGAGAAGCTTCATACAGGTCAAAACTGGCCTTGGTGAGCAAGGAAGGGTGACCTTGGACACCACTGCAGAGGAAAGTGCTCCCTGGACAAGTCTTTTTTCCCTCATTCCAGCCAGCAGATTTTCAGCTGCTCCTGCTATACCCTGTCTTTCTGGAAATATGAAGGCTTGTGAAAGATGATCAAGCCTATGAAAACCACTGCAACCAGGATCAGGGAGAAGAGGACCATGAGGGAGACATAAGTGGAATGGGAGAGAGGTGTGGACACCGGCTGCTCAGCTGGGATCATGTTGGTCAGGTTCAGCATGTAGCCCAAAGTCCATCCCACGTCAGTTTGCCGGATCTGCGAACAGTGAGGAAAATCTGTTGTTTCTGGTCTGAGGATTTAATGAGCTTTCACACACATACCCCCCCCCACACACACACACACACACCCCCATCCATAACACTGAGCCACCAGAAAGTGGAGAAGCACTACATTCAGCTCTCTACAGGGATTACTTCTACGTTCTACACTGAGAATTTGGTTGTGGGGCAAATGAAGCAGGGGCAAGTGATTAAGAAGGAGAGTTTGGAGCCTCACTACTGTATTCCCAAAATTTAGAGAGGATCTTGGTGACAGACTGCCCACTTCTCCTGCAGAACTTAAATAGAAGAACATAAATAGGTCTTTGGAGATTTGCATTCCTTATTTGTTGTTTGTGTGAACGTCAAGGGTCAAGGGTGACGAAGGGAGGGAGGTAGGAGGTGACAGAAATCAGACAAAGGTAAGAGAATAATGCTGGTCCCTGGCCTTTTACATCTATGTCAGGACCAGGAATCTCATCCATATAAACCAGGACTTCTTTATGATTCAAGTAGGGGAAATTGGGGAATAATCCCAGCAAGACAATATTGCTTTATGGAAGTTGGAAGACTGCATATACATGAGAAAGGATTCTTATTAAATGATAAAACATGCTCTGATCCTGCCATCTTCCTGAAAATAATTTCCAGTTGCCTCAAAACTTATTGGAATAACCTGGCTGGCAAGACTTAGGGGTTGAGCATCAACCTATGAACCAGGAGGTCACAGTTGATTCCAGGTCAGGGCATATGCCTGGGTTGTGGGCTCGATCCCCAGTGTGGGGCATGCCGTAGGCAGCCGATCAATGATTTTCTATCATTGATATTTCTATCTATCTCTTCCTCTCCCTTCCTCTCTGAAATCAATAAAAATTTTACAGAGAGGAAGGGAGAGGGATAGAGAGTTAGAAACATCTATGAGAGAGAAACATCGATCAGCTGCCTCCTGCACACCCCCTACTGGGGATGTGCCCGCAACCAAGGTACATGCCCTTGACTGGAATCGAACCTGGGACCCTTCAGTCTGCAGGCTGATGCTCTATCCACTGAGCCAAACCGGTCAGGGCTGGAAATGTTTTTATTACATGAGTTGTGCATGGTCATAGTAGAAAAGTTAGAAAGTATGTATAATCCTAAAAAGAAAAGATAAACCAGTATACTTCACCACTCAGAAATTGCTGCTATTATCATTTTGTGACATATCCTCCTAGTCCTCTCTGTGAGGTTTTTTTCTTATCCAAAAAAAATGGAATTAAATTGTATGTAGAATCATTCACTTAACAATACCTTGTAAAATCATCCTATGTCTCAAGGAATTTCTATAACATTATCACTGGCGTGAATTGCCTTATATGTTAATTTTTACTTACTTTATCCATTACTTATAAATCCTAAAAATGGAGTAATTGGATAAATTAAGGTGCATATTTAGGGCTCTTAGTACATCCTGCCGATAGTCTCCCCAAAGGTTGTGCCAATTTACATTCCAGCCAATACCATGTGGAAATGCTTCTGTCTCCTAAGCTCTTATCAGTACTGGGAATTAATAATTTGTAAAAAGCCCACTTCCCTTTATAAGGGACAGGAACCTTATCTGACTGTGTATGTCAAGGAAGGTTCCAGAGTTAGTTATCACCTGGGGTTTAGGAGCATTGGCTTATTCACTGGAGTTCAGAGAATATAAATCACTTGTAAATTTGACATAGACATGTCCCTGTCTGATGGAATGAAAGGAAGACTGGGATATTAAAACAGGGAAAGATTTGTGTTCAAATAAGCAAGGTCAGTCTTGGCAAGAGTGGAGTAGCCTCAAGAATACGGTCTTCTGATTCAATGTTTTGTTTTACTTGAAATCATCATCCTATATAATAAAAGCCTAGGTGGCATCACGTGATGGCCGCTGTGACATCGTCACAAGATGGCCACTACAAGATGGCAGTTGGGGGTGATCGGGCCAGCAGGGGAGGGCAGTTGGGGGCGACCAGGCCTGCAGGGGAGCGCAGCTGTGGTCAACCAGGCTGGCAGGGGAGGGCAGTTGGGGGCAAGATCAGGCCTGCAGGGGAGGGCAGTTAGGGGCAACCAGGCCAGCAGGGAAGGGCAGTTGGGGGCAAGATCAGGCCAGCAAGGGAGGGCAGTTGGGGGTGATCAGGCCAGCAGGGGAGCAGTTAGGCATCAATTAGGCCGATGGGAGAGGTTAGGGGGCGATCAGGCAGGCAGGCAGGCAAGCGGTTAGGAGCCAGCAGTCCCGGATTGTGAGAGGGATGTCCGACTGCTGGTTTAGACAGACATCCCCCAAGGGGTTCCAGATTGGAGAGGGTGCAGGCTGGGCTGAGGGACAACTCAGTGCCTCTCCTCCCTCCCCCCCCCCCATGCACAAACTTAGTGCACCGGGCCTTTAGTATTTAATAAGGGGGTAGATTGTTTTTGCCATTATTGGGTATGGACATAAAATATAGAGAAATACTGTTCTTGAAATTTTTTCAAGTGAGTTGCCCATGAGTCATGCAGCAAATGTAAATGATTCTCTGCCTGGATACCTGCAGGTGGCGCTATGATAAAGCACAGCAGTGAGGTTGCTTTCTTTTTTTTTTTTTCCCTTTAAAACTCATGCTGAGTTTGGCTTCTAAGCCAAGACCTCCCATTCACAGCTACTCATCCCCTTCTTCACAGTGAGTTTTCAGATTGTTCATCTTTGAAGCTACACTCAACAAAGCCCTGGAGGATTTGGCACAAAATGCCAGCTTGGGTTAGAAGTGAAGTGGTAGAACAGGACATCAGGCAAAAACTTAAATTAGGTTGATTCCTACCTCTTTCAAGCCCACAGCTGCTTCAGTCACAACCCAATCTCATCACCCAACCCCCAACCCACCAAGTACCCAGATTACCTCCTCCATGAAATGAATATCCTTCCAGGAATCAGGTGTGAAATGATAGCCCCCAAAAAGGAGAGTGATAATGTAGGTTCCGGAAAAGCAGTATTCACTCAGGTACTTCTCCTTCACACCACCAAACTGTGTCTTCAGCTGTAAGTGAAGTGAAAAATATATCATACTTGTCCAACAGGCACTTCTCCACTTGGTTTTCAGTTGATCTAGAGAGAGGAGAGCCCCAGCTCATGCAGACCTACAAGTTGGCCTCTGCAGAGAGTTTGGGAATGGTGCTGCACTCCTTCAGTGGGTGCAGGGGTTTATAGTTCAGAGTCTGTTTAGGGAACTTTTCCTCTAAGATTCTATGCGATAGTAATAAGAACTCCAGGAAAGAAGTCGTTTCTGTTTAGTAGGCCAGAAACACTTTCATCCCTCGTAAAACTTGCGTTGCACCACTAGATTAGCATGTTAGAGGTGTGAAAATTCTTGCATAAAAGAAATCCATTAATCTTCATTTACTCAGAGTTTTCTATATGCTCTTGACCAGTCTGATTCAGAGCCTCTATACGCATCTTAAGGAAATAGTGTCACAAAAAGCCACCCAGTTTAATCTCTGGACTAGTAGCATCAGCATCCCCTAGGACAGTGGTTCTCAACCTTCCTAATGCTTTAATACAGTTCCTCATGTTGTGGTGACCCCCAACCATAAAATTATTTTCGTTGCTACTTCATAACTGTAATTTTGCTACTGTTATGAATTGTAATGTAAATATCTGATATGCAGGATGTATTTCCATTGTTACAAATTGAACCGCCATGACGTTGTCACAAGATGGCCACCATAATTAAAGCACAGTGATTAATCACAAAAACAATATGTAATTACGTATGTGTTTTCCGATGGTCTTAGGTGACCCCTGTGAAAGGGTCGCGACCCACAGGTTGAGAACCGCTGCCCTAGGAACCTAGTCCTCACCTAGAACGGCCAACACAGAATGTGATCATGTACATAGTAATGTTTGAGAAACAGCTATAGAATACAGTAGGAATCATTTTGCTCAGGATTGCTAAAAGTGCTAACATCTCACCTGCTGTCCCTCTGTCCTTACCTAACTTTTTTTTTTTGCATCTGAGTCATGCATGTGTTTACTTACTCTACTCCTGAAAGATTTTAACAGCTACCTGCCAACCCTTGCCTTTGCCTAGTTGTTGTGAATATGTGCCCTTATGCTCCTCTTCTCCCCTCGATTAAAGTCAACAGGCGAGGACATGGCTAGCTCAGCTCCAGTTATTTCTTCTCTGCCCTATTCCTCAGCCCTTGAGATAGGCATTCCCTCCCATGTACACCCTAGGAAGAGAGAGAACTAACATTTGTTAAGCACATACCAGGAATTACACCAGATGTATATGTAGGACCTCTTGGCTGCCTGTCTGTCCCGCTTTTGCTCAGATTTCTCTCCCCTCACAAGGAACATCCTATCTCTAAACCCTAACTGGTAGCTGGAGTCTGTCTCTCACTTGACTCCTGCCAGTCCTCAATCCCTGGAAAACTAATTCCACACCTAATTCCACGCCTGCTTTGTCCTGCTCTGATGGAATTCTTCGAATGACCCAGCTTGGAAGCTTCCTTTTTATTACAGTCCTTGAAATTACTCTTTGATCAACTCCTCTGCATATGACGTTCTCCTGAGACCTTGGTGTGATATCAGTTGACTTTGCCTTTCCAGGTCCCTGCCCCTTTCTGTCTGCACTTTGCTTTTTCTTTGTCAAAAGACCTCTTCTCCCATTTGATGTAGTCTTGGCAGGCCTGTCAAACAACCCCTATGGGATACAGAATTCCACAAATCCACTGTTGCAACCTCAGAGGCTCTTAAAGGCTTGCTTGTCCCTTGGGGGAATGCTATTTTGGCCTAATTTCTCTGAATTCTTCAACACTTCTATCTCCTTCTTCCTTCTAAGGCAGCAGTTCTCAACCTGTGGGTCGCAACCCCTTTGGGGGTCGAATGACCCTTTCACAGGGGTCGCCTAAGACCATCGGAAAACACATATATAATTACATATTGTTTTTGTGATTAATCACTATGCTTTAATTATGTTCAATTTGTAACAATGAAATTGGGGGTCACCACAACATGAGGAACTTTATTAAAGTGTCGCAGCATTAGGAAGGTTGAGAACCACTGTTCTAGGGACTATACATTGGCTATGCAGTCTAACTTGCTGAGGACTAATTACGATACAAGCTAACAATATAGAAGCCAAAGTCATCTACCTAGTTCATCAATCCAGAATTGATCATGTTATTGTTTTTTTTCAGTTACAGTTGACATAAAATATATTAGTTTCAGGTGTACAACATAGCGATTACACATTTATGTAACTTACAAAGTGATCACCCCAGTAAGTCTAGTTCTCACCTGACACCATACGTAATTATTTTAATATCATTGACTATTTACCTGTGCTGTACTTTACATTAAGACAGTTTGTATTTCTTCATTCCATCACCTTTTACACCCCAGAATTGATAATGTTAACGCTTGTGGATTCAATACTATGTGCTCTCCAAATAGGGCGATGGTTCGCCCTCCTTTACATTTTATTTCCCCTGCCAAAGTAAGGACAGGCAGTACGGTTATAGTATTATAAAGCAGCACCTTTCAGCACATAATATATGCTTAACAATTGTCTGCCGAAGGTGTCTAGAAGGACATTCCCAAACTAAAGTCAGACTGGGGTATCAGTCCTTCCTCATGTTGACGTTAGCAGGAAAAGAAGAAAAGAGTTACCCCATAACAGAATATTTCACACACACACACACACACACACACACACACACACACACACACACACACGATGCTTTCCACACCGATGGACAATGCAATTAGAAAAAATACTGGGTCATAACACCCATCTCAACATTCTAGGCTCTGTGTGAGGGTCTGGGTCTCACTCACCTGCAACTCCACCCCCATCCACCCTGTATTCCCACATCCCTCCCCACCAAATGTTTCAGAATTTCTCACAAATGCAGGTTTTCCTGACCTTGCTTCCAGGGCCAGCCTCTGAGCAATTCCTCATGTGACTTAATTGAGTAGACTTGCAGGTCTGCTTACTATAAAGTTCTCAACCAAATGTAAATGTAATCTGAGGAAATAAAAAGTGGATGAGCCTGGCAGGCATGGCTCAGCGGTTGAGCATCAACCTATGAACCAGGAGATTACAGTTTAATTTCCGGTCAGGGCACATGTCCTGGTTGTGGGCTCGATCCCCCAGTGTGTGTGCAGGAGGCAGCCGATCAATAATTCTCTCTCATCATTGATGTTTCTATCTCTCCCTCTCCCTTCCTCTCTGAAATCAGTAACATATTTTTAAAAAATAAAGTGGATGAGAGTAAGGAGAGAAATCTGACAGAGCTTTCCTTTGGAACATGAAGTAATTTTTTTTTCCAGAGTGCAGCCTAAATTTACTTTCTTGGCAGCCTGATGTCTAATTTCCACAACTTCAAGGTCTTCCTCCACAGATCATCACCAACTGCAAAATGCCTCCCCTAACTGTTTTGTAAGGTGTTGGGGCATATTTGAGCAGGTCTTTTGAAAAGCCCTGATTACCCTTTCTTTAACTCAGACAAAGTACCTAAGGAGAATTCCAAACCTCCAGGCTCTTGCACAACCTTCCTTCCCCCTTTGTCAGTGCAGATGGGAACAGCATCCATTTTTAGTTAATTACATTTTTTCAGAATGAAATCATTCACTTTTGCAACTGTGTTAGCTTAAAACAGCCGCTGTTTTGCACTACTCCTAGATGATGTCTTTTTTAAAATCAGAGTAGACCCCATAGCTCTCTTCTTCCTGGAAACTTTCATCAAATAGTGCCAAATCTTGAATGACTCAGTGCCTCAGACAAGAAAAAGTTTGTGCTTTCAAATTTATGAGTAAGTAGGAGATATCAGGGCCTAGGCAGTGGTGTCTGTGGCAGGTTCTGTGAATTGCCCATCTTTCTTGCTAATAAAACTCTCATTTGGGTGTTTGGATAGGGGAGTGGGTGACAACATGCCCAGGTCCAGGAAGCAGCTCAGTGATGGATCTAAGACTCTAAACCAGTCATAAAATCCTGCACCCTGCTTTCCCAGCCAGTCTTGGCCAATGAGAAATATAAGAGAAACTGTTAAGGAGCCTCTGGGATAGATTTTGCTTCCTATGAAAAGGAACAGACATATCTGGCTCTACCCTTCTTCTGACCTTGAACATAGCTGCAATCCCTGAAGCTAGATCTTGTGTCCATCAGAAAATAGACATAGCCCTGGCCAGTGTTTTTGGTGGTTAGAGTATCAGCCCGAGCACCAAAGGGTCTCAGGTTCGATTGATGATCAAGGGCACATACTAGAGTTGCAGGTTCAAGCCCACCCCCATCGAGGCATGTGTTGGAGGCGACCATTCGATGTGTCTCTCTCACATTAATGTTTCTCGCTCTCCACCTCCCCCCTCCCTTCGACTCTTTCTCTAAAAATCAATGGAAAAAATATCCTCAGGTAAGGAATAACAGAGAGAGAGAGAGAGAGAGAGAGAGAGAGAGAGAGAGAGAGAGAAAGGAAATGAAAAGAGACATAACAACAGAACTGAAGAATGGCTGAGATAGAGTCAAATTGCTGACCCCATGCCAGCAGCTGCCTACCACCAGACCTCACTTTGAGAAAAATAAGACCTTGTTTTAAGCCACTGAATGCCAAGTTATCAAGAAATGCTGATGAACTCACTTCTGAATGCACCATTTGGACTTCCCTAACATGTTTGCTGTATTGTGGTCAAATTAGCACGACTTAAAGGGCAGACTCACATCCTCCTTGTTGTCAAGGACACAGAACAATGGTAACAAATGCTATTTCTAGTTACTTACATCTTTCCAAGGCCGAGAGCAGAACTCTTCCATCCTGTCAGTTATATCTTCCTGAGAGAGGTGTTTCTCTGATGTGAGATTTAAAAAATTCATCACATAGTAATAAGCTGAAAATGCCTGCAAGAGAAAAAATGCAGTTTTGCAATGTCCAGGACAGAGGGATGCTGAGTCCCTTTCCAGAAGGCCATACCCTTAATGAAGGTGCCTAGAAATCTTTGCTGAGTCAATTCACAGGGTTTTTGATATTTCAGACCCTAGCAAAGGGGTCACTTTGCTGCTGCCATGCATTTCTGAGCCAGCTGGTAGCTAATTTTCTCTAATTTTAATGGGAGAGTCAGGGAGAAAGAAATATGGGGGAAAGAGGAGATAAGAAAAAAGAGGGAGAGGTTACAAAAATCCCATCTTCAAAAAACTATTTTATATGATTTTTCAAATAAATAAAAACTGGAAAATTCTATATAAGGATATTAAGTCTTATCTCTGAATGGCAATTATAAGGTGTTTTTGTATTGCTTCCTTTAAATAGTCAATCTTTAACAAATATTTATTGCAGATTTATCATGAGTTAGGCACCCCTGAAAAGTTTATACAAATCATATCATAAAGGAGAACTATAGAAAAAGTTAAAAGTTGAAATGAGTGAAAAAGGAGACATTTGATTAAAATAACCTAAATTTTATCACTTAGAGACAATTAGTATTAAATGTGATATAGCAAAAAATATTTTACCTCCATCCTAATACATACATCTAATTTTTATCATACTTTATACCACCCTATAACTTCCCTTTGTACCCTTTTAATATAGTATGTATTTAAAGAGGAAAAACTAATTGAGCAGAGCTTCTAGATGAGGCATCTGAAACCTTAACTCTGGTGTTTTTTCCCTTTCCCTGAAGGATGCCAGTGTTTAGGAGAAATCATTTTGGAGGTCGTAAGAGCATGTCATTTGCTTATGTATGCCAGGCCCTGGGCCGAGTCACAGAGTCCACTGTGCATATTGGAGAGGAGTAAAAAGGTTTCCCTTTGCTAGCAGTATTTGGATTAGAGAGTACATTTTGCCTTCACTAAAGTAGAAGTGACTATAGAAAAAAAAATGTGATTCTCAAACAAGCCAAGTGCATTCCTGTGTAATTTTCATGGGCAGAGATACAGGTGGGCAAAGAACAGGCTGTTGGTGGGTAAAGGACAGGAGTTAGCAGGGACCCCCATGGGGGCTCAGTTCTGACTCAGAGAAAAGGAAAATTATCCTCTATTGGACAGGTTCATGCCAGCTTTTTAACAATGGCATTTAAAAAAAATATTCATATATATATATATATATATATATATATATAAAACATATCTAATTTTAAAACATGAATGTAAGTGTATTTGTCCTTTTTAATAAATTATTTTCATTGATATTTTTGTTTGATTTTCTCCTCCATTTCTTTTTTTTTAATAGATTTATTGGTCCATTACTTTAATTGAGGTAAAGAAACCTTGAAAATTTACAGGCTAACAGTTTATCAAGCAATACAAATTCTTTTGTTTACCTCAAAATGTAATACTAATCCCATAGTAAACAATGGACAGAATGTTTTATACACAGACACATGAAAAAAAGTGGACAAAAACCTCGTGCCAACATCAAAAATGCAACAAAAGGTCTTTTTTTCTTTTTACAATCTCTGGATTCCACAACAGGGGGAAAAAAGGTGACATTCTTTTTAAAATTTGGTGGCTTCATGACACAAAGACTTTGATCTGTAAATCATTTTCTCATCGGCGCACATTCTTGAACACTTTTTTTTATTCACAGCTTTTGATTTGGCTTAATGGCAGCATGGAGAGAGAACACATTTACACAGAGGACTTGATCAACACCTCAGAAGGTGGTTTTTTCCTATAAAAAATTTCAATGTAAAGAATGACTTCTAAACATAAGAAATACGGTCCATAATTTGGACATGATCTAAGCAAAAGGTTGTTTTTGTTTTGTCTTTTTCAACAGTTAAAATACAAGTTAGAAAGTCTGCTGGCAGTTTATGTCAGGTGTACATCGTTTCCCCATGCATTCCCAACTCATAGACCTCGAGGGAGCAGGCACACAGAAGTACAGGGGACAGGGCATCTACTGGCTGGACCCAAACCTCAGGGTGAGCAGGTGAATGGAGTGGACTGTTCAGAGCTGCTGGCTTGTTATTCAGTGAAGGCCCAGCTGACACGGGCACCATTTCAACATACTGAGTCACATTTTTGTTTACAATCTACTTTCATCGCTCCATTTCCACACCGAGGAAAAAGTATCCTCCCTTCTTCTTTCCAGTGTGTGGCTAAAGGGCTGGCCTGGGACGGTGAACCAGCCTATCAAACAGGGGTGTTGACAGCTGTTGCCTGCTCTCACCTGGCCTGCAGGGAGCCAGATTCCTCCCCAGTGAGAGCAGAGCATGTTCAATACTCAGTCACTGGTTTTCATCGAAAAAGCCCTAGTAAAATTAACTAAATTATGTGAGTCAAAACAGTATGTTTTCTGTTTTTGGTATTTCAACCTGTGGAGAATTTCTTCCTGAAATGTGCTGGTCTGGGGCCCCCACAGTATCTTTTAAAAAGCTGCTCTGCCGAATCAGGGTAAACCTTTAATATTGTCATAATCTATACAGTTCTTTGTATCTATGTGATTTGTCGATGCTGATGCTATTTATCCTCTACAATCAAAAGTGTGCCAACAGGCACTAAGTTAATCTCTCACACTCTAAAACAAAACAGGTCTTGTGGTCCCTGTGTTTCCTTACATTATCAAAAACATCATTTGGCAATAGCAATACTTAGCTTTCTCTTCCCAAAAGGCAGCCCTAATTATGAACCCTACTTTCTTATTTGTTTCTTTAAGAGGACTGAGGACTATGTTAGACCTCTTGTATTTAAGCTGAACAACTGATTACATTTCTAAAAACTCTTTTTTTAAATCCAGGATCTAAAAAACACCCATTAAAGAATAAGGCATTTTAACAGATGTTGACAAATTCTCAAAAAGTAGAGTCAGGCTTTTCACAGTCTGTGGCATTTTAAAAAGTCTGGATTTGTTTATTTTCAAGTGCTAAGTACACAGAATGTTTATGTATGAGACACAGAATCTTACTGGTTTGCTAAAGTTATTTTTTCAAAGCCCTTATTTACAGGCTCTCTATAGTAGCAAAAACTACCTGGATAATGCATTTTTCTGCCACACAGAAGGGATCAGACAGCCGTACCCAGAAAGCATTTCAAATACATACGATTAAGAAAGAACAGTCAAACCCCCTGTAACAGAGTCCCTCCCCACCTTTTCTAATGCAGCCAGCCCTGCGCATGCTCTTATCTGTGCAGCTATGTGGAGACCAGATATCCCTCAAACAAAAAGCTAACCACCTACTGAGTAGATTGATCAAATACCGGGTTTCTGGTTTAGTCACTGAATTTTAAAAAAAACCATAAGGAAGAGGACAACTCCAACACACCCAGCTCAATCTGTCTGGTCCAGGGGATGACATTTCCCCCAAATTTACTGATAAATGCCACCTGCCATCCAAAATAGAGAAAACATTCTCCTCCATTTCTAGTTCCAACAGAAGTCCACATTAAATGTATTACTAGGTTTTTATTCTTTTTTATGTTACTGTAAGTGGGATTTGCTAATTTCCTTTTCAAATAGTTCATTGTTAATGCATAGGAGTGCAACTGATTTTTGTATGTTGATGTTATGTCCTACAATTTCAGTGAATTCATTTAGTAGATTTTTGTGTGTGAAGTCTTTAGGGTTTTCTTTATATAAGATCAGGTCATCTGCAAACAGAGACAGTTTTCTCCCTTTCTGATGTAGATGCCTTTTATTTCTTCTTCTTGTCTAATTGCTCTAGGGAGGACTTCCAGAAAATATTAAATAGAAGTGGTAAGAGTGAGCATCCTTGCCTTGTTTCTGATCTTAAAGGAAAATCTTTCCATTTTCACCACTGAGTATAATGTTAGCTGTATATTTTTCATATATGGCTTTTATTGTGTTGAGGTCATTTCTTTCCATTCCTAGTTTATTGTGAGTTTTTATCATAAAAGAATATTAAATTTCACCAAATGCTTTTTTCCGCTTCTATTGAGATGATGTGATGTGGCATATCACATTAATTGATTTTGTATGTTGAACCATTGTTGCATCCCATGGACAAATCCCACTTAGTCAGGTATATTGTCCATTTAATGTGCTGTTGCATTCAGTTTGCTAGTTTTTTGTGGAGAATTTTAGTTATTCAAACATTTCCACATATTTGTGAGTTTTTCAATTTTCTTCTGCTGTTGTTTCCAAGTTTCACCCCACTGTGGTAAGAAAAGATACCTGGTATGATTTCTGTCCTCTTAAATTGGTTGACTTGTTTTGTAACCTAATATGATATCTTAGAGAATGTTCCATGTGCACTTGAGAAGAATGTAGATTCCACTGTTGTTGGGTGGAATGGTCTGTATTTTTGTCTGTTAGATCCATTTGGCCTCCCTGAAGTGTTTTTCAGGTATGCTGTTCCTTTGTTGATTTTCTGGATAGTACTTCAATCCATTATTGAAAGTAAAGTACTAAAGCCTCCTACTATTATTGTATTGTTGTTTATCCCATCAGTTCTGTCAATGTTTTCTTTAAATATTCAAGTGCTTTGATTTGGGATACATATCTTCCTGGTGAATTGACCTTTTATCATTATATAAGTCCTTGTTCTCGTGACAATTTTTGACTTAAAGTCTATTTTGTCTGGTAAGTATAGCCACCTTTGCTTTCTTTTGGTTGCCATTTGCATGGAATATTTTTTCCTTTCCCTTCACTTTTGGCCTATGTGTGTCCTTAAATCTAAAGTGAGTTTCTTGTAGGTAGCATATAGTTGGATCTTACAGACAACATAGAGTTGAATCTTTAAACTCCCTATATAGTTTTAGTTTCTTTATAATTAGCACTAATCTTTATAATAGATATTTCCTTACATTATTACATTTCAAAAGACTTTCTGAAATTAGTCCTAGAGCTCATCTACCATTAAGAAATTCTCTTGCTTTTGCTAAGATGTGATATTTACTTTTTGAATAAGTAAAAATTATTTTTAAAACATGAACAAACAGAAAATTTTTATAGGTGAATTTAGCAAAATACTGAGCCTTCACTGCAATACATAGTGATCAAATCAGCAGGGCCTCCCGGTCCATACCACTCCCTACCCCCAAAGCTCTGCATGTCATGCATTTCTGTTCAATTTAATTGAGTTAGTTTCAGTACAGCAGTCTATCCTCTCTCAATTCTATTTCTTGTTTTTGTGATATCAATTATCCACCCTCCTCCCTGCTTCCCCAACTTTGGAGAATCTCCCAAGGAGCCCTTTTCCCACTCTGACATGGCTTCTGAAACTCTGCTCATCAACATCACCAGTAACCTCTTCACTGCCAAAAACAATTGTCATTTTTTATTCTACCTCTTCCTTGACTTTTGGCTGCATATCATTCATTTATTCATTCATTCTTCGTTCTTTCTTTCACCAAATATTTACCGAGTATCCTGTTCTGAGCAGTGATCAAAACAGGTGAAAATCCTGCCCTCTAGTGGAAAGCAGCAGAACTCCAACAAATAACATAGTATATGATGGATGGTGGTGACAAGTGCCACAAAAATAAAACCTTTTGTTACATGCCCCACATATATAGAGCCTCTGTGGGCAGATTAGAGAAGCCCACAGAGTAGGCATAGGTCATTTATAATTTCTTCCAGACCTGATGCAATCTATTTCAGTCATTTTTATCATGAGAACTGTTGCCTGGTAATTCCACCTTTATCAGGTTTCCAGGGAAACACATCCAGAAAGTTAACCTAAAGCCAAATTTGTCCATAAAGGAAGAAAAGGGGTTTCTTAAATCATTTTCCAAAGGTCAAATAAAAAACATATTGGGGGAAAATATTAAATGAAGCATTGTAGATACAGAAGGAACAGGCATTACAGTCTAGTCTCAAGATTCTTCCCCAAACTAACCAATTGACGTATTCTCCTACCCCCATTCTAACTTGCTTCTCTAACTTGTATTAACAGATATTAGATTGTATCTGCCTGGCAGGACGCATTTTAGAGGCAGAAGTGGCATCAATTGCAGGGTGTTTTGTCTCTGGCATATGTATCTGTGTTTGCTTTCCATACTTCCAAATAAACTTGACCTCTGACACTTGTGTGGCATTCACTCCCAGACATTGCTCTGCTTAGGCTCATAGTTCTACTTTAATCTCTAGTTTTTATGTACTTTTTGTTTTAGGTTAAAGGCTCTAATGTGGAGTTCATAGGTCCACCTCCAGGGATCATGGTGTCTTTTAAATTGAATGCAAAGATTTCAGCATTTCTACTTAGAAGACCCTTAGCTTTCATCGCATTCTTCAAAGAGTCTTGTGATCCCTTAAAGCAAGCATGTCAAACTTGCAGCCCCAGGCCACATGTGGCCCACAACAAATTTTCATTAACAATTACTCATTTATTTCAGCCCTTTGTATTCAGCATGTCTCTATTGAACTAAACCTACATTTCTATGAAAAGGGCCCTTGGCTGTCCCCAGCATTCCTGGCCACCTTCCTCCCTTTTGTGGTACCCTCCTTTCTCTTCTAGTAGTTGGATCCAAGGCAGGGGCCTTGGCCTAAAAAAAAGCCAACATGAGCAGCCAGTGCCAGCTCAGCTATAGGGCATCCAGGTAAGGTTCTGGTTTGTTTTAAATTTGGGTTTGGACCAGCTTATAACCAACTTTTACTCTATCAGTCATTGTCCTGTCATGTATTTCCCTCAGGAAACTTGAGGAGAGGGGAAGCTGTGGTCTGGGCCATGGTTAAGGTAAGCGCAGGTTACCTTGCCCATTGTCATTTTCCCAGAGTTCAAATAGTTCACCAGTGGCAAAGCCAGGATTAACCCCGGGTGTGGTTACTATAGGGCCTGTGCTCTTTCTTTCTTTCTTTTTTTTATATATATTTTATTGATTTTTATTTTTTTACAGAGAGGAAGGGAAAGGGATAGAGAGTTAGAAACATCGATGAGAGAGAAATATCTATCAGCTGCCTCCTGCACACTCCCTACTGGGGATGTGCTCGCAACCAAGGCACATGCCCTTGACCGGAATCGAACCTGGGACCCTTGAGTCCGCAGGCCGTCGCTCTCTCCACTGAGCTAAACCGGTTAGGGCGGGCCTGTGCTCTTTCCAAGGAGCTCTTTCTGTGACATTGGGCTGGGCCAAGAGACCTTGGGAGAAATTCTCCTACTGGGGTCCTAGAGGAGAATTAAACCTCTCTCCTCATGTGCTGATCTGTTTTCTGAAAAAGGGAGAAAAGGTGTAAAAGCAGACAAAAGCTCTTCTTTGAGTGATATCTTAAGTATGAGTGAGATAATGCCTGTATAGTGCTTAGTCAGTAATTGGCACCCCACGGATGGCAGCTAATTCTGCAATATACTGAACTACTATACTGTGATTACAGTAATTCTTGGACTCCAGGAACAAAATATGAGATTGGAGTAATGAGTAGATCAAGGAGCATCTCTTCTGCCTCTGCTCAAATATGTTACCTTATTTTGAAGTGATTAAGAAAAAAAGGAATTTTGAGTTGGGATTCAAATAGTCCCCCAAGTCTTCAAAATGTAATGAAAATGAGTATCTTCAGTATTTCCTTGGGGTTTTCTGAGTTTCTACTTCCTAAATGTCTTTATAGAGCATGGGTTGGGAACCATTTTTCTGCCAAGGGCCATTTGGATATTTATAATATCATTCATGGGACATACAAAATTATCAACTTAAAAATTAGCCTGCTGTATTTGGTTAAATATTTAATTAACTCACCCCTAATGCCTTGACAGGGCCAGACCAAATGATGTTCCCCACCCTAAACGACCATGGTAACCCATTCCCCTTTATCATAGATGGGTTTAGAGGTGTGAATTTGACTAAATTCTGGCCAGTGACATCCGTAAAGATTTTTGTTGGCATTTCTGCAAAACTGAAGGTGTATGCAAGAGAAACTTCCTTCTTTCCTTCTTTGGCTTTGCTTGTGAAGACATAATGCTGAGAGCAGTAGCTGCCATCCTAACATCACTAGAAGGTCATGGAAAAGCTGATCCTGAGTCATCAAATTATCAAGCCAAAGAACTAATCCTGAGTTTTCTACCTCAAGGCTTATATCATGTGAGAGAAAAATAAATCCTATTATTTAAACTCTTTATAGTCACATATTCTATAACTTGCAGCCAAAATCATCCCAACCAATATACCTTATCATTTCACAACTTACCCCAAATTGTCCTTGAAGTTGTGGCAAGAAAATTTTATTGAAGGCACAGTGGGAGTAAGGGCAGTCACTATTATTGAAGAGTCTAAAGACACTTTCCTGGCATAGCTGATAGTTTCCAGTGCCTTGGATTTTCAACTGAAGGAATGGAAGAGTCGTCTTATATGTCTTGGTGCAGGGGCTGTTGGTAAGGTCACTTATGCTCATTACCCTGCTGTACCCACGGTTGAAACACGGGTCATTGATGGTTCCATTTGAAACCTGAATGGAAAAAATCACTTGAAGGGGTCATGTGCAAAGCTTTGGGTACAAAAGCACCAGTCTGACTTCATTAATGTGTAAGAATTGTACAATATCCCAGCACTCGGCATTGGCTTCAGTATGCCTCTGTCTGGCTTTTTCAGTCTTGGGAATAGTCAGATTTGTATCACAGGCACCAGAAGTAGCATCAAATGTAAATAAACTTTTTCTATTCATAGAAAGCAAATATAATTCAAGCTGGGCCCAGAAATGCCATTGGTTTGGAATGTTCCTCAGTTCTAATCACATAGGTCAGAAACAGATTTACTCTCTGGAGGTGCCTGAGTCCACATCAGATCAACAGCAAAAAAAGAGGGGCTTAAAAGACATAGCTCAGACTGCAGCAGTATCGAAGCAGTCCAGTCAGTGTTTAGGAATGAGGGAAAACCACATAGACTCAAAATTCTGAGCCTAGATAGTTCTCCAGGAATTGGCCTATGTCCCCGCCCCCACCTCCAAGCAAAAAAAATAAATAAGAAGCTTCAAGACCTGGAAGTGCCTCAGATTATTTGTCAGGAGAATCAAAATGGGTCTTTAACCCACAACCCAATATGTTCAAGAGAATAAAGGGGACTGCTGTGGATCAGAGGCTTCTGGAGCCTTGGTGCTCAGTAGTCATCTCTCAGCCCCCGTTCCTGTGGAAGTCATCTTATGGATAGTGCTTCTGAGAGCCAGAGAGCAGGCTTTGGAGGAGAACAGAGAACTGTTGTCCTTTCAGTGGAGACAGGGAACAGCTGGATGTGACATCCTTGTTCTGTGTTTGTTTATTAGGGTGTGCCTGGTACTCAGATAACTGCAAGTATGTTTAACTTTCTTGCCTTCAAAATGCAGAAAGCGTCTGGGGACAAGATATGAAGTGTTGATCCATTAACTTTGTGTTTTCCCTGAAGCATTTTTTTCTCCTCCTCTCCAGGTTGTTTCTAACAACCCTGTTTTCTGCAATTTGTAGGAAATAGAGATTAAAAAATGGGAAAGAGGTTATAAACTGCTCACACCCTCCCCTACTACAATGCCCTAGCGTGTAATTTTTATTGTCAACCCCACAGGGCCGAGAAATTATTTCCCAAGAAAGGATCTGAGTCGTGTCCTTGGAGATTGTGCAGTAAACAAATATAGGAGGTGATGTCTGGAGGGAATGATTCTTACGGGTCTACCAGATGTACTTAGAAAAGGTTTGGAAAGTACAGTAACCAACTTCAAATCAATCACTGAAGTAGAAGAGAAAACAACAGGATGTGAGGGCTGGCAGCCCAGATGTGGAAAAGTCAGGTCTGGATTCAGTTATACTTGCCTGAGTGTCCTTGATTAGTTTCTTCAAGAGCGCTTGATCCTTCCCGTAGCACAAGAAGCTGTGTGTGTACACATTGTAGTCCTTGCCATACAGACGAAAGTACAGAGCATTCTCTGGAGACTCAATTGTCTGGTTTCCGGGCACAAAAGTGATTTGTGTAGAGGCTCCCCCAAGGTCCAAAGCTCCATACGTTTCCTGACTATTGCTTTCATTTCCCAACGGGTAGAGCCATCTCAGTTTCTGAAGGAGAGTACAGTTACCAGTGGTAGAAATCTCTGGACCCCTCCCCCCCTTTTACACATTATTTCTCGGACTCAAGAACTTCCTAATGTGAAGGACTAGGGGCATAAGGGTGACACAAAGCCCCCTGGAGGTTCCTGAATCCACATCAGATCAACAGCAAGAAAAGAGGGGTTTCAAAGACATAGCTCAGACTGCAGTAGTATCGGAGCAGTACAGTCAGTATTTAGGAACGAGGGATTTGGGGCTAGAAAGACTCAAATTCAAATCCTCACATATTTGCTCATTAGCCATGTAACCTTGAGCAGAATTATTACCCTTCTCTAGGCTTCTATTTGGGGCTCTAAAATGAGAGAATACCTCATATGGTTGTTCTGAAGATTAAATCATTCAGTACATGAAAGTGATTAATATAGCATAAGACACATAGCAGTAGGCAAATATTAGCTATTCTTTTTAATGATAGACTTTTATGTCTCTCTCTGAAGTGAAGTTATGGCTTCCTTATTCTCCAATAGTAAAAGTTCTTCTAAGAGAATTATATCTCTAGTGACCCTTGTAAATGTGGGGGTAAATTAATTTGTCCAGTTCATCCATCATTCACTCTGGCAGGCAATCCAAGTATTGCTTGAGAGACCGATGGCATTGGCCCCCAGGGAGCCACTCCATGGGTGCTGTAAGATAATCACCTTCGTGAATTTCCCCATCAGGTAGTTGATAGTAATCCAGCCATAGGCACCTTCCTCTTTTCCAGAGATGATTCTGGCACCCTGGAAGTCAAAGGGGAGGCTTCTGAGGCTCTCTGTCACCTCCTCCAGGACATCATCTGCCAAGTTTTCATTTTCAAGTCTATGCAAAGGAAGAGCTGAGGTTACCTGTTTTGTTTTTAATAACTGCAACTATCCATCTCAGCCACAGCTTCCAGTCAGTTCTCCCAGGAAGTGAATGATCACTCACTGGAATAAACAGGGATATGGAAATACCAACACATGGCTGCCTGAGGGGCCTCCTTTGGGGGAAGCAGAACTATCTTTTAGCCCCTCTCTCCAAATCCAAATCCTTCCAATCACTGAATAGGTTCATCTTCCTAAAATACCACTTTTGTTGTTTCCTGGCTCCAAAAAATTATCAAAGTAATTTTAATTATTGTGGTGGTGGTAGCTTGGTATTATTTGATCACCACTCGTAGAACTAAAGTGTGCCACAGTTAGCCATCGCTGGTGGCTCCTAGCTGGTCACATACCCAGTTCCTGCTTGAGGTTCTTAATTAGACTGTAGTAAACACCAAGTGGCAAATGTCCTGGGACAGACACCCAACCCCCATTGGTGCCAGACTGGGGCGGGGGGAGGGGGAACCTTCCTCATATTGTGTGTCAGTTCTTGGGTCTGTTTGAGACCTTGAGACCTAAAGGAGGAATCTTCCAGGATTGTCATAATGAAGATGGAATGCAGTTGCTTCCAAGATATAGATTACTCAACATTGAGAGCCTCTGGGTCAGAGGATGCTGCCTTCCAGCTGGCATTAGACTCCTGTAATCTCTCACCTGTGTGACTTCCATACCCAACTAACTGGCTCCCTTATCCCTAGTTTTCTTCCCTCCAGCCCACCTTCTCTGCCAGTGGCACCAGTTTTGTAACATCACTTAATGACTTCCCATTATCTCTCAAATAAACTCCAAACTCCCTAGCCTGCCTTACAAGGCACTATGTGATCTGGACCCTACCTTTTCAGAATCCTGACTCTACCATTTACCAGGTATGACTCTCGGTAACTTACTTAACATTTGTAAGTCACAGCTTCCTTATCTGGTTAATAATCCTATATAATAAAACCCTAACATGCAAATCGACCGAACAACAGAATGACCGGTCGCTATGACATGCACATTCAACGCAGGAGCTGCCCCTGGTGGTCAGTGTGCTCCCACAGGGGGAGGGCCGCTCAGCCAGAAGCCAGGCTCGCTGGTCCTTAGCACTGCCTCGGAGGCGGGAGTCTCTCCTGCCTCTGCAGCAGTTGGACATCCCCCGAGGGGTCCCAGACTGCGAGAGGGCGCAGGCTGGGCTGAGGGACCCCCCTCCCCAGTGCACGAATGTCGTGCACCAAGCCTCTGATAGTTAATAATACCTCTTCATAGAGATATTATCATTGAAGTGCAGTAATAAGAACATGGGCTCAACAAACACAAGCTGCTAATATTGTCACTACTACTACTATTATTATTTTGCTGTCTGCGCCATATCTTCTATCCATTTATAGTCTTCTGAACATGTCCTGGTCTCTCATATATGCCTGCCTTTGCACATCTATTAGGATACAAGCTCCAGGAAGGCGGGGACTCTGTCCTCTTCACTGTATCCCCAGAACTTAGAACAGTGTGTGACACATAATAGGTGCCAAATAAACATAGATTATGCAATACATGATGTCTGCTCTGCCTGTGGTGCCCTTACCCCACCCTCCAACTTGTCCTTCACGATTCAGCTCACATGTCCCCTCCTCTGGTAAATCCTCCTGCCCCACTCCCATTCTGGGCGGGTAAAGTGTGCTTATGTAGTAGCTCTGAGGAGCCTTCTATTAAAAAAAAACTGATCTCCCTGTATTGAAACTCTGATCTCCTTGAGGGCTGAAGTTACCTACTTCCATATCCTGGGACATAGTAGGCAGTCAATACATGCTGCATTAATGAATAAATGAACAAATAATGCACACAAATACTAAGTGATGACCATAAAGATGTGCTAGTTGTGATTTTTTGTGTCTTGGGACACCTGCAACTCTCCTTGGTCTTCCCCCTCCCAGAGATTGAATGGCTAAATCTGTAGCCCCAAATCCCAGAGTATATAGGCTCAATCTTTTTCTCTCTGGGCCCTTACCCCTTGAATTTCCTGTGGGGAGAAGGGCAAGAGGGATTTTTTTAAAAAATGTACTTAAACTCTCAAAGTTACACATACTAAGAGTTTGGGAGTTTTGCCCACTCACTGAGATTCAGGATATTTAGAATTGTGGGTGTTAGGGAAGTATGGCACTCTCCCATAACTTAAGAGGCTCCTTGCACTGCCAAACCTAACTCCCAACTGCTCCTGGTCCCTACGTGTGGCTATACCTGAGCAACCGCATGCCTGCTGTAGCTCCCAGGTAGACAGGTGTCTGTTGGTGCTGGGCCACTGGAATCATTTCCTTGGCTTTTTGCATGCAGTCAAGCAGATAAGTGCTTAACTCACTTACTTTATTAGCAAATTTTGAGATTCCAGGACCTAGGAAAAGATATAGAAGCAGATGACAATATATTTTTTAAGTATAAAACATACCTTGACAGTATTACAGCAAAATACTGGTGTTTCCTGATAATTCAGTCAGACAATTTCTTGATGTGATATATACTAGTATTAGTTTGCTCTACGGGTAACTCTCTGAACCAACTTAGCCCTGGTAGGGACTTGTTTTCAGACCTCAGGCTGGGCCTGTCTGCTGTTCAATAATTTTGCCATTGGGTGGCGCAACTTTCACATTCAATTGCATAACCTTCCTAACGGGTTCAGATTCTAATGGGAATCTTAGGAGATAGCTACTTTATATAGCCACATTTTCATGTTTCTTCCACAAAATTGTAATTAGCAACACTAATTCTAGAAGATCTAAAAGGATAATGATGACACTTAAAACATAAATTAAAATAAGCACCAGTCACATTGGCTTTTACTGAAAAGATAGGAACTGCTACTAATTAGCTATGGAATCTAGTTAGAATAAACAGGAATAGCATCTATGTTTCCTCAGTGATTTTTCCACTCTGATTCCAGCCTCCCTAGTAATACTGTTTTCCCCGTTGTAGAGCAAAACTAATTGTTGCTATGGAGAGGATGAGAGCCAAGATCCTGTAAGCTTTTGAAGTGAGCAATTTCAGTTCACTTTAAGATAACATCCACACCGTCATAGATTTGGTTTAAAGATAAGTATCCAGATATGTTATCCATATCTAATTCACAGGTTTATAAAAAGCCTGGTTACTTAGCCATCATCAGAAAATCAGCTCTAAATTATCATCTATTGTTTTAATTCAAAAAGTCTGGTCTTCAAGAATGGGTGAGACCCAGCATCTGTGCTTTAACAAACCCTACAAGGTGGTTCAAATTTGAGAACCACTGGTTAAGACATGGGTTTGAAGTTGGGAGGATCTGCATTTGAATCCCAGTTCCATCACTTACTAGCTCAAGCAACCTTAAACACATGGCACAACATTGCGCAACCTCAGTGCCCTCGTTTTAAAAATGGGAATAAAAATACATGCCTCACAGGAAGATCATGAAGATGAAATAATATTTTTAGTACTTATGTTGGTGCGTGGCACACAGAAGTGTCTTGTTGATGGGAGGGACTATTGCTCAGGTATTTTTTTGAAATGAAATCTTTTTTGTTGGAAATATTACATATGTCTCCTTTTCTTCCCCCCCCCCCCCCCGCCCCCATTGAACC
>NW_005371709.1:3868995-3891759 GCF_000412655.1 Myotis brandtii
TTCCCTCCCCCTTCCCTCTGAGATCCGCAGTTCTATGCTTCTGTGTCTCTGGATCTATTATGTTTATCAGTTTATTGTTCATTAGATTCCAAATATGAGTGAGATCATGTGGTACTTGTCTTTACTCAGTTATTTGTTAAGTCTGTTTATGCATCAAGGACTCAATCATTAAGGATTGATTTCAGTATTATGTTAATGATAATGACATAACAGCAGCAGCTCCCCTGTACTCTTCACTGGACTTGCTTTTCTTTGAGTACTCCACTGACACACGCATCTCGTGTCCCACAGTCCCCCCTCCCCTTTTTCTACATCTTACCTTGCACCATGCACTCTCCTATCTGACTCACCACCCCTGTGTCATTCTCCTTTTCTGCCGGCCACATATAGATGTACACAGTCGTATGAGAAGAGCCTGCATCCAGCACAACCCCATACTGAGGGCAAAACAAACAAAGAACTTGTCAGCATTACATTGTGCTTCTCCATATTCAGCTTGCAACAGAAAAAAAGACCAAGACAGGAATTTTCAAAAACATGAGGAGAAAGTATTTTAATTCAAGAGGAACACGGAGTGGGGCGTGTTGCCTGGAATCGTCCTGGTCACAAGATCTACCAGAACTCCAATCACTACAGCACAGTGGCTGTCACGACTGGCCGCACATTAGACTGCCCAGGTCCTACCCAGGGCGGGGCCTGAGCATCAGTGTTGTTTAGAAGCTTCTCAGGCTGTTCTCATGAGCAGCCAGGATTCCGAACCATATACTGAAGTGGTGAGACAATATGCAGGGAATAGAAAGCCATTGGTTTAATAGTTCCCAAACTTGTATGCATAGCAAAATTATTAGAATCACCTGGGGAGCTCCAAAGGCTACTGCTGTCTGCGTTCCACTGCCCAAACATGTACTTTAATTGGTCTGGTACGTGATCTGGGCTTTGGAAGAGAGACATGGAAAATACTACATTTGCTTGCTTTTTATTACAAATATATCCAGAAATTGGAATTGGATTGGAATCACAATAAAAAATTTAAGCTCCTTATTCAGAGAAATATAGGAACAAGGGCTAGACAGTGGTTTTCAGATTGGTGCCCCCTTTTAAGCATTTTTATGAAAGAGAACTTTTATAGCAAAGTATGCAAATCTTAGCCGAGCATCCCAATGAATGTTTGTATGTGCACATCTATGTAAATCAGCACCAAGGTGCCCCCTCAGTCAGTTTCCCCCATGGGGAACCACCGTCTTGACTTCTGTCACCATGGATGAGTTTTGCCTGTTTTCTGAGCTGCAGTAAATGGAGGACATAGTATGCCTCTTCTCAGTCTAACTGTTCACACTACACTGTCTCTCTAAGATGCATTCAAACTGTATCAGTAGTTTGTCCCTTTTCATTACTGTAGAGCAGGGGTCCTCAAACTTTTTAAACAGTTCACTGTCCCTCAGACCGTTGGAGGGCCAGACTATAGTTTAAAAAAAAACTAGTCGGCTGCTAAGCAACAGGCAGCGGCAGCAAAAACACCGGCGGGCCGGATAAATGTTTTCGGCGGGCCGCATGTGGCCCACAGGCCGTAGTTTGAGGACCCCTGCTGTAGAGTATTTAATATACTGTATTTTCCCACACTCTACTGTTCACGGACATTTGGGTTGTTTCCAGGTTGGGACTATTGGGAATAAAGCTGCCAGGAACAATCTTGTACATTTCATTTTGTGGACATGAGCTCTCATTTCTCTGGAGTGTTTACCCAGGAGTAGACGGAGGAATGCCCGTCTTGATCAATGAATATTCACCTTTGGTTACATCCCTGGGTTTAGTCAGGAAAAAAAAATGCCATCATTGAATAATAATGTCTGCCATAGGCTTGTGAGGGGCACATGTACTTTTCATTTGTCATCTCTATACTGGAGAGAAAAATGGAGGAAAGTAAATGGGGAAAGAAACAGGATATGCTTCTAAAGTGTGAGCCAACTACTCTCATCACATGCTGCTCCTTTAAGATGTGGACCTCCAAGTGTGGTCTACGATTTGATGATGCTTAATTCAGTGTTCTCCCTCCCAGGAGTACACCCACGCCTTTCTTCCCTCTCAAGGGGAAGAAAGCTTGCATCTCCCAAACTCTAATGGTTTCCACGAAACTTACAACCAGGGGAACAATGGGGCAGCTCATCTGGGGCTAACCCCTAACTATCTCAACCTGTGGGTCACGACCCCTTTGGAGGTCGAACGACCCTTTCATAGGGGTCGCCTAAGACCATTGGAAAACACATATATAATTACATATTGTTTTTGTGATTAATCACTATGCTTTAATTATGTTCAATTTGTAACAATGAAATTGGGGGTCACCACAACATGAGGAACTGTATTAAAGGAAGGTTGAGAACCACTGATCTACAAGGCCCCCTTTTCTCTGACTCTCCAGTGAGCTGACAGCAGCCCCGCCTTGGCTCACTTCTTTCCCATAACCTTTCTAGAGAGCCAAAGCAGCCCCGCCTAGGCTCTCCTGCTGCTGCTTCTCTCCTAAGCCTTTCCTGGTCTCACTGTCCCCAACTTTAATAAACGTCCTCTAAAATTCACCTGGACTTGTGTTGTGAAATCTTTCCTGCACAAAGTCGAGAACCACACACTACCGGCCGGCCCGAGGCAAACCCTCTCTGGTCCCTTTTTTTCTGGTAACATTAATTCTGTGGAGTCCTAAGTAAAAGTCATTCTGAGAATGGGATTATGACAGTTGCAAACTACCTTGTAGTATCTCAACTTCCTTTTCTCTTTCAAATTCCATGTGCTTGATGTCATTCTTTCAAGGTTATAAATATATAAATAAAGGGTTTCATAGGAAGTTCTTTGAATATTAAGGTTGGCCATTTTTGTTCTCTATAAGTGCATATTTCCTTGTGCTTGCCAGTTAGCCCAAAATCTCTGAGGTATCCAGGTGACACACACAAAAAAAAGCTTAATTCAGTAGTATACACACACACACACACACACACACACACACACACACACACACCACATGCTAAGAACCTAAGAACTTCCAGGGAGAAAAAAAAGACAATAAAGAGGATTTGAGAGACCTCCATAGACCACTGGGAATAGCTAATAGCAGAGTCTATTGAGGTGTCAAGTTTTATTCTATTTAACCCCAGACCCAGGGGTATCATCTCTATGAGTGTGAGGATCCTGACCACCATGACCTCCATAGGGCCCTCTGCCTTGTTCCACATAGTGGAGGGTTCCCTGTGGTGATGAGCATTGTGCCCTTATAAAGAGAGGGCCTGTGTCATACTTGCTAGGGGCATGGCAAGGAAAGCAAGCTGGATAGGCTCCTCTGCAGCTAGGCTTGCAGCGCGAGGAAACCAAGAACTGGCCTTTGTGGGCTGAGAGGGCTCTGACCGAGCTGTCTGGGGCCTTTGGATCCGTGAGAAACCTCCTGGGGAGGAGAAAGAGGACCAGGGGTTACCCAGGACAAAATTATGTTGTTCCACGGCAGGGTCCCTGAGTTCTTCCTGCCAGAAAATGTTCCAACCACAACAGCATATGATAAAAGTTAGCGAGGCAGCAGCAGCAAGCAGCCTTTATCTGGAATCAGGACGTTCTGTCTGACTTTGTTGGCATGAAAGTCACTCTTCCAGTAGAACAAAGGAACCAGCCTGCTTCTATCTGGTTGTTTCTCCAAGGCCTTACACAGTGCGTGTGGTTGAGAATGAAAGCTTTTACTCCATTTCGTTGGGTAAGTGTTTGAGAAGAGGGTAGAGCATACTTTTCAATGCAGGAATTAAGGACATTTTACCTTGTGTCTACAACAGACTGGAATGCGAACTGTGCCAAATATTTTTGTTTTCCAAAATGATTTGCAGAATGAAAAACTGACATTATTTGCTGCTTGTGGGGTCGATAAAGCTTGATTGACAGTTCTCAGTTTAAACATTTCAGAAGTTTGCCTCATTGTTACAAAACTATCAGCATAGCCACTCATTTTTCACACTTGGTCCATTTAAAAGCTATATCTAATCTTATTTTATAGACGAGAAACTGTGTCCAGAGCTATTCAAGGACTTGCCTAACAGATACTGATCATTAATGCCTTAACAGACCCAGGTAGCCACCATATTTTGTCCTTCCACCACTGCAGCATTTTCCAATGCCACCACTGCAGTATTTTCCAATGCCAGACCCTCTCAGATTAGATTCTACCCTCCTAGTCCATGTCTCAGAATACCTGTAGTTTTCCTCTAAAGACAGAACTTACAACAATGTGTATTCACATATTTATGTGGCTATTTGATCCCTACCAGACTGAAAGCTACATTAAGGCAGGTCTGTTTTACTTACCATGGTATATACAGCATCTACCATAGTATATTCTATATGTTGGGCACAAAGAAGGAATTCAACAGACAATTGTTAAATCAAGTGAATGATTGAGAGGGGTTATAACTATATGGCTCCTAAACTTCTTCAATCCTAAAAGAAGTTAATTCACAGTCTAACAAAAAATAGTGCCATTAAGGTTGAGTTCCACTATCACCACCACTCCCCAAAAAACCCACAAGCCAGCCCCTGCCAGGTGGCTCAGTTGGTTGAAGCAATGTCCCGTTCACCAAAAAGGTTTTGGGCTCAATTCTCCGTCAGGGTACATACTTAGGTTGATGCTTCAATTCCCAATTGGGGTGCATAGGAGAAGCAACCAATCCATGTTTCTCTTTCACCTAGATATTCCTCTCTCTCTCTCTCTCTCTCTCTCTCGCTCGTCATTTAAAGATATCCTCGGGTGAGGACTAAAAAAAAGAAAAGAAAAACATAAGCCAGGTAACACAGACAAGAATGTGATAACTTGTCTTGGTCCCTTCAGACATAATTGGTTCTTCGGAAAAGTTCCTGTAGCTATAACAGTTATTTCGGAAACCTCATCAGTCTGTCTCAGTGAGTCTTTTTGAATAAACAAAGCCTATCCTTTTGAATGTGACTCTAGTACTCTATAAACAAATCAGGTCTCCATTAGCTACAGCAATGTTGGCAGGGCCTATAAACAATTGCAAACCATTTTCTTCCTTTCTTTTTTCTTTAACTAGAGCTACTAGATCTTCTATACAAACTACAATTTTATTGTTTTTATTTTCTTTATTTTTTTTTATCTTCACTTGAGAGTATGTTTTTATAGATGAGAGAGAGGGAGAGAGAGAGAAACACTGATGTGAGAGAGAAACATGGATCAGTTGCCTCCCGTACGAACCACAACCTAGATAGGTGCTCTGACTGGGAATCCAATCCACAACCTTTTGGAGTACGGAATAATGCTCCAACCAACTGAGCCACCCAGCCAGGGCTTTTTAATTTTTTTATTGTAGTAAAATACACAGACCATAAAATTTACCATTTTAAGTGTACAAATGTGCACTTCTGTGGTAATAAGTACATTCATATTGTTGGGAAACCATCACCACCACCCATCTCCAGGTGTTGTTTTTCAAATGAGACATTAACATCCAGGGGAGTAAAAGTAATATAGATATTCTCTAAGAGTATTTGAGATTGAAAACTAGAGCAAATCCTTCTAAAGTTTCAAAAAAAAAGATAAAATCACAAATGTTCATTAAGAATAGTACTTTAGCCCTAGCTGATTTGTTTCAGTGGATAGAACATTGGCCCTCAGATTGAAGGCTCATGGGTTCAAATCTGGTCAAGGACACTCAGTTGCAATGTCTCTCTCACGTTGATGTTTCTCTCTCTCTCTCTTTCTCTCCCCTTCCCTCCCTCCTTCTACTCTCTCTAAAAAAAATACTAAAAAAAATCAATGGAAAAATATCCTTGGTTGAGCATTAACAACAACAACAACAAAAAGAATAGTACTTTAATTCCTTGTTAAAAGGAAAAAAAAGGCAGATGCGTAGGGTCAGGCCACTACACGTTAGCAGCAGTTGACCACTCTGGGGATGCTGGCTCAGTGACCATAACACACTCGGAGTTAAGGGCCTTGCCTAGCACTCATCTCCCTCCAAGCAGTGTTATAGCTGCTCTCTGCTAAAGGCTTCTGAAGTGCTGGGCACTCTGATAAGTGAGTCACTGGTACCATTTCTCACAGCCATTCTCAAAGTGGGTGCTGTCTCTGTTTTACACACAGGAAACTGAGGTATAGAGAGAGGAATGTACTTGCCCAAAGTCTCATAGCTAGAAAGCAGCAAATCTGGGACTGAGATCAAAGCCATCTGGTCCCTGAGCCAGCATTCCATAGAAGTGAGCAGCTTGTAATGAAGGCATGTGGTTTGGTATTGGGTCAGCCTGGTGCCCTTGAGAGAACCCTGTGGGGCTTTGTGTATGCCAGAATATGGACTGCTAGTGCTACAAGGAATGTCTGGCACTCGCTAACTGCCAGGGTTCAGTGATGAGCAGGCACTTAAGGAAGTGGTGAGCCAAGGAGACCTCAAAGCTGCCTCCCCCACCCTCTCCCAGGTTCCCCAGGACAAAAGCTCTCCCTCAGGGGACACTTGGTGCAGCTAAGGATTCTTCTTTAAGGCCTGTGTTTTTTTAAAGTGGTCACTGCTAGCTACAGGACAGTGGTTCCCAGATTTTAATGGCATGAGAAGGCCCAAGGTGCCTGTTAAAGAATAGTCTTAAGTGTCAATTCCCAGACCCTGCAACCTGGAGGTCGGAACTAAGGAGGCTCTGGGGTGTGAATGGGGAACCAGGATCTTTAGAGGATCCCAAGGCAGAAGCCTGCCTCCCACACTGACAAACCCTGCTACCAGATTGGCCCTTCACAGGTTCTTCACATCCAAGGAGGGAGCTGGTTTACCTGTTCACTCTATTCATAGAGCCAGCAAACTTATGAGGCAACCACCCAAGTCAGATGCTGTACTGGTTGCAATTGGACATTTATTTTGTGATTATTTGATTAATGATTATCTCTTCCATTAGACTGTAAGTTCCATGAGGTTAGGGCTTTGCCAGTCTTGCTCACTGCCAAATCCCAGGGCCTAAAATAGAGTAGTCAATGACTATTTGTTGAATGAATAAATGAATGGATGGATGAATGAAATGAATAATAAAATACATGCAAAGACAAATGTTTTGTCTTGTCCTCAGTATACTAACCCTAAGTTGTTGGAAATGTAAATACATCACAACATTAAAGAGTTCTTGTGTTTTGCCAGAAGTAGCCCAGGCATGAGGCCACACCTGCCCAGCAAAGCTGACCAAAACTAGGTTAGGCAAGAGGATATATATAATGAGGATAATCTTTAACCTATTTAGTATTATTGTTTTTCTTTTATTTTTTATTTTTAAAAATACTTTTATTTATTTTTATTGATTTCATAGATATAAAATGAAGATAATCTTTCATTCTTCACAGTGCTTCTGGGAAGAAGAAATTAAACTGAGTTTGGAAATGATTCACCAACTGCAAAGCACTATATCACTGTAGTTTAGGAGGTATTCCTTTACTATTCAACCCTAAATGAGAGAATTCCTCAGGACTAGGTCCTTGCCCTCTTCTTTTTCTCCCTTTTTACCCACTTCCTGTGATCTCATCCATTTCTAAGGCTTCAATACATCAATGATCTCAGAGGCATAGCTTTTGTCTAGACCTGTGCTGTCCAATAAGGTAGCCACTTGCCACATGTGACTATTGAGCACCTGAAGTGTGACTAGTCTGAAGTGAGATATGCTCTAAGTGAAAAATCATAGTGGAATTTAAGAGAATATGGAAAAAAAGAGCGTAAAATATATCATTAATTTTTTACTGTGATGAAATGTTGAAATAATAATACCAGGGTGGGCAAACGTAGGTTTACAGTTGTTTGTATGGAAAAAGACATGCAGGCTATGATTGTTACAATAGTTTTATTAACTCAAAAGAATTTCACAATGGCAGAGTGCACTTAGGTACAATCTCATTAATGCTCAAATGGCCAGCCTTCATTATTTATACATTGTTCTAATCTACTTGCTATTATTCTCAAGCACACTTCTGCACAGTTTTTACCTACTTTGCCCACCCCTGTATTTTGGATATATTGAGTTACATAAAATACAGTTGAAAGGAATTAGCTTGACACGCAGGCAGGGCAGGGGTCCAGTGGAAAACAAAGGCAGGTGGAACACAGGCAGGGGCAGACACAACCGTTTGAGAAGCCTAATCACAGAAACCAATCAAGCAGAAATAACAAAATGTTTTTGGATTCAAAGCAGGAGACATGTGAAACTAGGTAGGGTTTGCAAGAATAAGGTGAACTGATGCTTAGAAACAGGGCAAGTTCAGGTCCATGCTGGGCAAGAACAATGAGGGAGTCAGGCAGGTGACGACATCTTTATCCAACACATGACCCATTCTTGCTCTCCAACCAACTTCCGGATAAAGAGCAGGCTTGTGGCAAACATATACCCCCTGGACTACAAGGCTTCACAGGCAGCCCATTACTGGGCCCCTTCCCCATTTGGGGAGTCTGAATCTGCCTGTAATAAATTTTCCACACTTTTGCTTAAATCTTCTGGTCCTTGGAGCTCATTCTTTGGCGTCGTGAGACACAACCCTGGGGGAAAAAACCTCAGTTCACCGTTCCAGTTATCAAAGTACTAACATTAATTTCATCTCCTCTACTTTTTAAAAATGTGGCTCCTAGAAAAATTAAAATATGGCTTGTAGTATTTCTATTGAGCAGGCGGGTCTCTTCTCTGAGATCCAGAGCTCAATATTCAACTGCTTCTTTGACATTTCTGCTTGCATATTCAGTACCTCAAAAACAATTCTTCAAAAATGTAACTAAAAACCTTCGCCTTTTCCCAGACTACTATAATAGCCTTTTACCTAATCTCCTGCATCTGCTCTTATCCCTCCTCCCCCTAATTCACTGCAGTCAGAGTGATCTTTTCAAAACACAAATCTGATCATGTCATTGACTTCCCATTGGTTTAATATTAAAACTAAAAACCTTAACCTGACTTGCAAGGCCCTGCGACCACCACCTCCCTCACCATCTTTATCCAACACATGACCCATTCTTGCTCTCCAACCAACTTCCAGTATGTATCCAGCTGTTTCCTGCTGTGGGATTCTTGCACTTGCTTTCCTTCTGCCTAGAATGCTCTTTACCCATTTCTTTCCCAGCTAACTTCTAATCATACTTCAGATATTACTGTTAATGTCATTTTTTTTTTCAAGGAAGACTTTCTTGGTCCCCAAAACTTGCATTTGGTGGCACTCATCACAATAGTAACTAATAATTTGTGTCATCTATTAAATGTGTTTCCTTCCCCAGATGATAAACTCAGTCATAGCTATATTGGCTTCCCAATTGTGTACCCCAGTGCCTGACATAGATATTTAAATCTATACTAATAAAAGAGTAATATGCTAATTAGACCGGGAGACCTTCCGGACAAAGCCATGGTGGCAGGGCCGAGGCAGAGGCAGTTAGGGGCAATCAGGCCGGCAGGGGAGGGCAGTTGGGGGCTATCAGCCAGGCAGGCAGAGGCAGTTAGGGGTGATCAGGCAGGCAGGCAGAGAAGTTAGGGGTGATCAGGTAGGCAGGCAGAGGGGTTAGGGACGGCAGGCAGGGCAGAGGCAGTTAGGAGCAATCAGGCAGGCAGGCAAGTGAGCAGTTAGGACCCAGATTTCGAGAGGGATGTCTGACATCCTCCAAGGGGTCCCCGATTGGAAAGGGTGCAGGCTGGCCTGAGGGAACTCTTCCCCCCCCCCACCCTACACAAGAATTTCACGCACCGGACCACTAGTACTTAAATAATGATTATTGGTATATAAATTTATGAATAAAGAGATGCTAAATGAGATATGGTCATAAAGAGATGATGTGTGTTAAAACAAATGTACCAGATACAAATATCTAAATGTGTTATTTTTAATTCTTCATTTTTGGAAGGAAATACATTTATTCAAAAAAAACCTACTCAAAACAATTTAGTACCTCATGATATTTGGTTTTAAATTACAAACAACGCAGAAAAAGTCTCATTAATTATTCCCGATTTTAAACATGTTTTATCATTCACCTTCTTCATCAAACTTAACTTTGAATGATTTCAGAGATACTATCAGAGAGTGTGTTCCAAAGCAGCAATGTTCAGTGGAACTTTCTGCAGTGATGGGAATGTTCTGTGTCTGAGTTGTACGTTCATTAGCCACCAGCCACATGAGGCTGTTGAGCACTAGAAATGTGGCTAATGCAAATGAAAAAAAAATTTTATTTGGTTTGATTTTCATTAACTTGGATTGAAAGAGCTGCATGTGGCTTATGACTATTAAATTCAACAGCATACATAGCTTAAAGCGATCACCAAAGACAAGTTCCTAAAATATTTTTGCCCTCAATAGTCACACTTCAGGTGCTCAATAGTCACATGTGGCAAGTGGCTACCTTATTGGACAGGAACTTTATTAGAATTACTGTATAACCTCAACAAATGGCTAGTTTGCATATATAAAATGATCTTTAACCAGTGATATTGCTATACAGATTCACTTCAGATGCCAGTGTCAGTTTGTCGAATACCTATACCTTTTATTTAAAGAATGCCAAAGATCTTACTCTATTTTGCCAGGCCTACACAACAACATGAATCACAACAGACTTTAAGATGACCACTGAGAAGGAGAGAAGGTCATCCAAGACAAGTATTCATTAGGAACACAGAGCTCAAGTCTGTCATGGACTTTGCCTCCTTGGCGGTCCCCCGCTCCAATGATGCAATAAAGAATATGTAAAAAGGTCAAACCAAGAAGGCAATCATGTACTTTTGGAACTGGTAAACAAATAACAGAACGGAGATGTCATGAGGCTTCAACTGTGAGTGAAGTTTTGCCAAAAGAACCGACATCACACAACATTAAAAGGCAAGAGATCATTGCCAATGAGATAGTATCAGCTTTCCATGCTGACAAAGGAGCTGCTGTGCACAGTCCCAGTTGAGTTGAATTTGTATGGCAAACAGATGCCAATGTAACATGCAGGCCTTTGCTGTACAGCAAGTGATTTGGGTGGGTGGCAAAAGTTTCAGCAGCCTGGCATATGCATCCACATGCCAGGCTCACAATGTAATATCTTCAAATACAAGAAAACATACTTCTGCACATGTAGTCCAGGGCCTCTATGATCAAGTTAACTTCTGAATATGTTACCACCCACATGCACATATGTGCTCATCGGGATAGTCTGGGTATATCCTTGTAGATTATTTACTGTAATTTCAATTAAAGATTAAAATGGTGTATTTACAACATAAATTTAAATTTACCACATGCTTTCTAATTAATGGATTAAATAAAATATTAGCCATATTACAAGTTAATTGTGAGATAGTCATGTCTTTGAAATTTTACTTTGATGAGTTGAAAGGAAGGAGAAATAAATTACAGCAGAGTTAATGACCCTAATTATTTTTAATGATATTAACTAACTCTTCAAATGTAGATACATTTTCACAAGAACTCTATCTATCCAAGAATTCATTTATAATTACTCTAACTGATACTTGTTTCTCTGGGGTTTTTTAAACTGATTTTGCTGTGTTCTTTGATATTTTGAAGATGAAGACCAAGTGTTCCCGACAATCTTTGACTTCCAAAGTGCTTTATACAGAGCTTTCCAATTATTTTGGTGACAATGATAATAATGGAGTAAGAAGAACAAAGAGTACAGTGTTGTGACATATCCACAATGAAACAATGAGTAAGAAGTAGACATAGCACTAGGTAGTAGAATATCAGCACAGAATAACACAGATATGAATATGGTGATGAAGTCTTTGTTTCTATTATTTATTTAATTTGCTGAACAATCATAAAGACAGTTATCTTCCCATGGTTAATTGCTTTGAGTCATTCCTTCTTCCAGAATAAGCATCATTTCCATTTTACTTCCCTAATCCAAAAGATTGTAACTTACTCCTGGGCTGCCAGAACTTCAACTCCTGTATGTTCTCATTTGCTATGATCTCCTTTTTCACTCTTCCCAGCCCCCTCATAAACACACACACACACACACACACACACACACACACACACACACACAGATTTGAGTTACCTTAACATTTTGTGGCGATGGTTGGTTCTGGGTCAGCCCCACAGTGATCAAAGCAATCACAGCCATGAGACAGGAGAAGCCAAGGATGATAACTATATTTCTGCACACACACACACACACACACACACACACACACACACACACACAGATTTGAGTTACCTTAACATTTTGTGGCGATGGTTGGTTCTGGGTCAGCCCCACAGTGATCAAAGCAATCACAGCCATGAGACAGGAGAAGCCAAGGATGATAACTATATTTCTGGAACAAAATCTCTTCAGACTAGACTCTAAAACCAAAAGCAGAACAGAAAATATCAAAAAGAAATCAACAAACATCAATTTTCTGTATGGTCTAGTGCTAGCTATCCTGTGACATCAAAGATAGATAAAAGGATCTTTATATATGAGGCACTTGCAAAGTATTTGGGTAATAATTCAAGAACAAAAGGCTTTGTTTGTAATGTGATGAGAGCCAAGACTAAGTCAGTGGCTGTCATAAGGAAAATGGGCAGTTAGGTCTCTAATCAGGTAGGGAATGAGGAGAGGGAAGAATCCCAAGTTGGCAGTTTGTTTAGTAGGTAATGTAAGTCTATCAAGGTACAAGTAACAAATAACAAAAAGCAAGGATAGCCCTCCTCATTTTTAAAATCTACCACCAAATGTTTAAGATGTAAAAAAGTATTCAGAATACATCATCAAAGTCTCACAACTCCATGACATTTCCTGGCTTGACACACCCTTTGCATTTCAACCACATTTACATATTAACTGGTAATAGTGTAGAGGCCGTGGGACTTTGAGTACTCAACAAGGCAGATGTGGTGGGTTTCAGGTTCAAACAAAATTTTGCTCAGCAGATCTAATGTGACTCACTAGATTGAAATAGTTTCCAATTTCTAACAGGTCACACTCGGACTAAGTTTGGCTTGTTGTACAGAGAACGAAACAGCAAACATGGACAAGCACTGGTAAATAAACAGTGTGGTGCTATGGTCCTTCCTGTGTTTACACAGCCCAGGGATGGGACAGACACTGAAGCTCAGAGAACTGGTCCTAATCTTGCCTTGCCATTCCCTCAATTCCCAGAGTTCAAGTCTCCACACCATCTCTGCCATCTCCCTTCCTCTCCATCAGAGAGCTCTTCTTGGTGGCATATTTAAATTGTTCTCACACTCAGACTTTAAGGTCCTGTATCAGGTGCTTCATTCTAGCTGCCTTAGGCCCACCCTCTTCTAGGTGCTATCTACCTCCCTGTTCCAGTCACCCCACCTCTTCTACAATAGCCCTTTCTGGTATCTCCCACCCTTTCTAATTACCTTGCATTTCAAAATCCATCCTTCGTGTAAATGACATTGCCAAAGCACTTCCTGCTCAAGAATCTAGGGTAGCTTCCTACTGCCAGGTGAAAGCCACACTGGTCTACCTAGACCTCTCAGCACTTCTGAAATTTAAGCTCTTCCCATCTCAGCATTCCAATAAACAGATTTTTGTGCTCAAGATCATAATGCTTAACATTATGACCACTAGAATGTATGTTCTCTGAGTGCAGGGACTTTTTTTTCTGGCTTATTTATTGCTGCATTCCCAGTTGAATGAATAAATGAATTTTGGATTCTGACTTTTCCTGAGAAATTTCTTGAGATTTCCTTCCCTTGGTATTCAGTTCCCCTCTTTCTCTACCAATTCTTTTTTTTGTCTCCTTCAAATTCAAGCTCAACAGGAGGCTGTGTTCCCCTCCATATGCTTCAGAGCTTGGTTGTTCTGATAGGCCTCTCTTCATGTGCTTCCTCTAATGGGCTGACCCATTTCAGTTTGGGAGTACTATAGTTGTTGTTGGGGAGGGGCTGTGCTTCATTCATTCTTTAAACTAGTCATTCAACGATTATTTATTGAATGTATAATACTATGCACTAGACCTGCCCTTAGCTATGAGCTACAGCAGTGAACAATACAGATAAATGACCCCATCTTTATGGTAGTATATTCTAGTTTGGAAGAAAAGACAATGAACAAGATAAAGAAGTATCTATAATAATAATAATAATAAAAGGGTAATATGCTAATTAGACCAGATGTCATCTGGATGTCCTTCCTGACAAAGCTGGGGCCCAGCACCCGGGACTGTGGCTGGCCCAGGGGAAGCTGGCCCAGGTCCCAGGTGTCTGCGGGGCACCTGGAGGGAGGAAGCCTGGGTCCCAGGTGCTGGAGGAAAGCCAGTGCCAGCAGCCCAGGGAAAGGAAGGCCTACTCTTGAACGAATTTTCATGCATCGGGCCTCTAGTGTTACATAATTATAACTGCTAAGGAAGGAAAGAAAAGGAAGAGTAAAGAGGAAGGTTAAGGTGATTAGAAAAGGCCCCTCTGAAATGGTGATATTGAGTATTCTATATAATAAAAGTGTAATATGCAAATCGACTGAACAGCAGAATGACCAGTTGCTATGACGCACACTGACCACCAGGGGGAAGATGCTCAACGCAGGAGCTGCCCCCTGGTGGCCAGTGCGCTCCCATAGGGGGAGTGCCTGTCAGCCACAAGCTGGGCTGACGCCTGGTGAGTGCAGTGGCCCGCCTCCGTGACAGTGCTAAGGATGTCCGACTGACGGCTTAGGCCCACTCCCTGCGGGGAGTTAGCCTAAGCTGTCAGTCGGACATCCCCCCAAGGGCTCCCAGACTGTGAAAGGGCCTCTCCCAAGTGCACAAATGTTGTGCACTGGGCCTCTAGTTGAGTATAAGGAGAATGTATGCATACCTCTAGGCAACTAAAGGTATTTAAGGCAACCAAAAATGCATGTGCAAAGGCCCTGAGATGGGACAGTGCCTGACCAGGAGGCCAGTATGGCTGAGAGAGTGATGAAGGGGAGAATTAGATATAGTGGAGGAGGAGGGGGCGGGATAAAAGGTTGCCTTGCTTTGTAGGGCCTTGTAGGTTCTGGTGAGAGCTTTCCCTTACCTAATGTGATCTTATTTCTAGTCATTTGTATAATCTACACTCAGCATACCATGGGGGCCTTTCAAGTCCTTGGAGAGGGAGGGTGTGGCCTTTAAGACAGCACACCTCTTGTGAGGAAGTACTGAGGCTACCCCAATGAGCTAAGGTCATGGGACAACCACACAGCCAAAAGAGGGCCTGGCTCTGTTGGAGTGAAGCTTGTGCCAAGACCAGGTCTGGGAAGACTTACCAAAAAGGAGTAAACACCATCACATGAGAGGTCTTCTCTATTCCTTCTGGTCTTTGTAGCTCAGGACTAAAGAATATTGGCTGAGAGAGCATCATCATGAGGGATTGCCGAGCCAGTAGTCCCCAGCATCCATTAGCAGAAAGCCAAACTCCACAGACTTTTGAGAGGTGGCTCAAGTGAAAGCAAAGTCCAGACCAGCTCACCTTCATTCAGTCTCTCTAAACCTCCATTTTTTCCTGTGAAAAAATGTGCCAGCAGCCCAGGGGAAGGAAGGCCTACTCTTGCACGAGTCAGAAGAGTACCTACAGTAGTACCTGTTGCTAGGTAAGATTCAATGAGCTAACAATACTTAACAGCCTACACTTAGAGCTTTCACTATATTCCAGATTCTGCTCTTAGCACTTGCAATATAGCAACTGATTTAACCCTCACTACAATCCTATGAGGTGAATGTGTTATATCATCCATATCAGTTTCCTAGGACTGTCACAACAAATTACCACAAACTTGGTGACTTAAAACAACAGAAATTTATTCTCTCACTATGTGGAGGCCACAAGTCCAGAATCAGGGTATCAACAGAGCCAAAGGTTCTGGAGAAGATTTCTTTCTTGCCTGTTCCAGCTTCTGCTGGCTCCTGGGGTTCCTTGACTTGTGGCTACAACACTTCAAACTCTGCCTCCATTTGTATATGGCCTTTTCCCTCCCCTTTCACTTAGCAGGATATCAGTCATTCAGTGGATTTAGGGCCCACCTTAAATCCAGAATGATTTCATCTTAAGATCCTTAATTACATTTGCAATCACATTACTTCTAAATAAAGTCATAATTACAGTTACTGTTGTCATCATCATTATTGTCACTTTACAAACGAGGAAATTGAGTTACAGAAAAGTTAAGTAACTTGTCCAACATTACAATGATGTAAATGTTGGGATCAAGAATTAAACACAGGCATCCTGGCCCAGAGGCTAGGCTTTTCACCACTGCCCTACCCTATTACATATGACTGGAGCTTAGTACAGTGCCTGGTATATAGTACCAGTGCTGTATGTGGGAGGCAATCTTATCATCCAGAAATGAAAAGGGACTGACTTTGATGACTGGAATGGAGGGGCTATATGGACTGTTGTCTCTGATGACACCAGACAATGTTGCACCTTTTAAAATACACCATCTCTAAGCCTCCAAATTAATTAAATAAAATAAAATAAAATAAAATAGTCTTTGGTCCCTAATAGTAAGAAGCTTACAGCTAAATGCCAGATGCTGAGATTGTGATTCTCAGGGGGAGGTTGACTTGCTCGAAGTCATAACTCTTGCAAAGGGAAGTATAAGGATTTGATCTTAGTCTCTTCACTCCACTCCACTGCTTCAAAGCCCTGCATTGGAGACATGTAGAAATAACTCGGGTTCATTCCTTCTCAGTTGACCCAATGCAAAAGAACTCGCCCAAATGGAAATGGAAAGATCTTAGTCTACTTCACACACACTCTCCCCACCCCATTTTTTCCCAATTAACAAATTGAGAGTCAAGTTTGAAGATAAAACAGTTAAATTTGGTTGGATTTTTTTCCTGCCTTTTTTTAAATCAAGAAAGTCAGTACACTGTCAATAAATACACAGTTGCTAAAAATGAACTTCATTTGATGATGACCAGTTGGTTAAAGAGCAAAAGGCAAAGAAGACTGAGGGAAAACAAGATGGACAGGCAGGAAAGACAGAGAATAAGAGCAGAAGAAAGATGTGTATTGAGGAGAATGAAAAGAGAGGTGGAGAGACAGGTAATTGAGTAAATAACTCATGTCCTGTTCCATTGATTTTTTTGAACTACAGACTTAAGAGGAAGTTATTTGTTTATTTATGATCTCTTAGTTCTATTCTTTATAATGTTAATTAGCTAGCTATTCTCAGGTCACAGCTATCTTTCCCAAGAAAGGGGGTGCATTTATATTAAACAAGCCTGACTGATCCTGGGTGGGTGCCTTAGAGGTTCAGCTTTGGTTGGGAAGAGCCCATGTAGTGACACACAGGCAGTGGAGACCTGAGTTGGGAGGTGGAGGAAAAGCTCTTCCTGCCAATCAGATTCTGCCACCCCATGCTCCCCACGCCACAGTTCTTCTTGCTGTGGGTTGTGCTCTTCTCAGATTAGCAGTAAGTGACTTTGCACTTGGTGTGCCTGACTCCAAAAATGTTAATGACTGCAAAAATCAAATGCCAACATGGGCTCTGTAGGCGGGAAATAAGGAAGCAAAAGGGTCCGCTTCCCCCGCTAGCCTCCTCACTTCCTCCCACCATACTGTCTACCTCCTCACCCTCACCCACACCCACACCCCTCTGGCCTCTCCTAAATTCTTTTGCCCATAGATTGCATGGAGCACAATAGGTCTTTGTGGACATTGTGGAATCCCATATTCAAATATAGGAGGAGGGCTGTTTCCCTCTAAGTGATATCACTGAGACTGCAGACAGGAATTCCCTGTGTCCCAGCCAACAAGCACAACAATCTCATGTATTGATGGTCTCTGCAGTAAGCACATTGCTTCCACTAAATGAATCCTCTTCCACATCTGAAACTGAAGAATTATGCCCTGGGGACTCTACACTTTCTCAAAGCAGCTGCATTTCTCAGCAAGCCTTGGTTGTAACCAATGAGAAAGACTGAGAAAATCTGTACTGGCCACACATCACTAGCGTGGGGCTCATGGTGGGGGTGGGGTGAACTAACCCACCCAGGTGGCCTAGACTTACAGCCCCCTGTGTTCTATACCTTACATTCATAAATTCTCTCATTTCTACCTGCTCATTTTTGTACCCATGAGGTACAAAAGTCAGAAGCAACATAAAAATATTTCTGCAACAAAATATGCCATAAACAAAGTAAAATATGACATAATGGGAAAAGGTTTATAACAACCATGAAATAGTTGGTTTTCTTAATGTATATAGTCATTTAAAATCATTAAGAAAATGATCAACCCATATAATAGAAAAATGGGCAAAGACAATTCAAAAAAATAAATATATATTCTCAATATAGTAAATATATTCTAATTACCCTTAATTAAAGAAATGTAAATGAAAAAATAATGAGATACCTTTATCACTTAACAGAATAGCAAATTTTAAAAGTTTGATTAAACTCAACCCAAATGCCCATCAACTAGTGAATGTACAGAAATTGTAATATAGCCATACAATGGAATTGTACTCAACAATGAAAAGAACATAAACTACTGATAAATGCAACAACATGGATGAATCTCAAAAGCACTATGCTAAGTTAAAGAAATCAGACTCAAAATACTATGTACTGTATGATTTCATTTATATGATATTCTGGAAAAGGCAAAACTAAGGATGAAAAATTAAAACAGTGTGCAAAGGTGCAGAGACAGAGAATCAACTACAAAGGTCCAAGGGAAGTTTTTGAGATGACAGAATACTCTTGATTGCAGTGGTGGTTAAATTTCTATATACATTTATTAAAATTCATATAACTGTATACCTGAAAGGGTGAATTTTACTGAAATAAAGAAATTGTATATATCAACAAGGATGTGGAGAAACAGGCACGTCTTACATGTTGGTAGGACTATTTATAATAGCAAGACTAAAAATTACTAATGGTCCATTAATTGAGATCTGGCTGTATAAATTCTAGCACAGCTATACATAATACTATGCAGGCAAGGAAAAGATTGAGATCCATGAATGTTGATGCAAACTGTCTTCAAACATTTTATTTGTTAAGAACAATATACAGAATAATGTGTGCAGTGTGTTCCCATTGGGTAAAGGCATAGACATGTCTGGAAGGTTATAGATTCACTGGGAGGACTCACAGGACTCAGCACGTAGTCATACTTGCGGCTAAGATTCATTATAGTGAAAGAATATTAAGTGAGATAAGCAAAGAGGAAAGAAATGTACAGGACGGAGTCTGGGGGAAACCAGATAGATGCAAGTTTCCAATGGTCTCCCCCCAGGAGAGAATATAGGACACACTTAATCCCCCCAGCAATGAATGTGATAACACATGTGAAATGTGGTCTCTCAGGGAGGCACACAGAGACCCAGTTACCAGGGCTTCCTTTGGGGGCCAGTCACATAGGCACCTTCCATCCAGCATACATCAATATTCCAAACTCCCAAGAGAAAAGCAGGTGACCAGCACAAATAGTCCAGGCACAGCAAGCCAACCTCTTCAGCTCTCCAGAATGGTCAGAACCCTTCTGATAATCCTAGCCCCCAACACTAGCCATGGGCCAACCCTGCAAGCAGGTCCCCCAAGGATAGCAGTCCCAAGCCTGCATGTTCATTCCCTTCTGCACTGAACAATTCTTAAAATATTCTACCACACGCCCTTTCTTACGTCCTCACTCCTCCTTTCCCCTCCCTTCTCTCTTCTTCCTCTGGTCCTCCCCTATCTTCTTTCCTTCCTTAATTCTCTAAGCAATTTGAAATTCTTAAAGAAATTCCTGATAATCCAAAGACTGAATTGAAGAGGTTTCAAGTTAGGAATAAATGCCAAAGATGGTAGGAGCCTGGAAGATGGGCACTGGGTGAATGGGAAGTTTGTGCACTGGTGGTTTGAAGTTGACTTTGCCGATTTTCTGCCCACTTTATTACCTTACTAGCCACTCAGCAACCTGTTTAGTCTAAGCAGCATCTCTGCGTCCCCATTCATTCATTCTTTCCAGATCAATGTCATCTCTTTTGTATACTTTGAGGTAGAATGGTCAGGTCTCACTTGGTCAGGCTTTGAGTAGATTTACAGCTTTATCTTGAGGGAGTTTTGGCACCTCCTCTTAGGCACCTCTGCTGTTGTATATTAATACAAGAGGGAACACTCTCTGCATAAGATATGATCAAGTTTCTAAAAGTCCATGGTGATTTTGTCACAGATCATTTGGTATCTAGGCAGCTGCTCTCTTCAACCATCAACAGAGTATTAGCACTTTAGATACTAATGTGAAAACTCAATCTTAAATTGATTAATATCTAGTTCCTATCGAGGGTGTGACAGATAGAACTGATATTTGGAAGGGGCAATCCAAGAATCCCCTAGTTGTTTTTTTTAAAGCATATTTTCTGTACTCATTTAGTAAGGTGGAAGGCAGGAGGGGTTAGAGAAAGAACCCTGGACCTTGGAGAAAGGAGTGTTCTCCTTGAGCAAAACTTGTAAGACCAACACATGACAGATGAAAGCAGCTCCTACCAAAACTGCCCACACTTTAAAAAGTATGTTCAATCTTTTGACCCGAGTATTTCCTTAAATCCAGAATACAACTAAGAAAGAAAGTGGTGTCCTTCTCAATTTTGTATCCTGAATGAGGAAACAATGTGTACATATGGTGAATGGGGTCATCTGCATGGAGTGAAAAGGCAACTAAAAGAATTGGTCAATGTGGTGTGTTTCCTGCAAGGTCTGGTGCCCATGACTCAAGTATATCCTTTCCCAGAAAGTTCTTTCTCCACAGGGATGAAAGATGACCCTCCTAAAATAATCAGACTAACTGCCCCCACTATTACTTATTGTTCGCCAAGCTATTTTGCCTTGATTTTTCTACAGGGTAAAACAATGAGCTGATCATTGTTAAACAGCAAGTGGGGACTATGCCTTCTATACCCATCCTTGCATGTTTGGTTTCATAGGATTCTCATTCCTTTTATTCCACAAAGTGAAATAGATTCTTTCCCTATAAGACACAGGCTGCTTATAAAATACAGATGCAATGCAGAGACCACAGGAGCCACATGTACAGCACAGTCTGTGCACTTCTTGTTCACAGGCAGGTGGTCTGCTTTCTCATTGGCTCAGACTCACTAAGGTAGGAGAGGTACAGCGAGACACGAAAGCTGACTTGGAGGACCAAAGCAGACAAGAGATTCCATATTTTTCTTCTTTGGAATTACAATAATGTTCTTAATGGAAGGAAAAGTGTACTTATTCACCTCAGCAAAAGCCCGGATACCCAACAAAGGGAAGCATATATTATGGTACTTGGAAATGATGGCTAAAATATTTAAAATTCTTCCTAGAAATTCCCGCAAACCCAAAGACTCTGGGGAGCACATGATTTGAAGAGGAAAATTTTACTCCATCTTCTGGGAAAGTGTCATTGCCTACAATTGACCTATGAGGATGACACATTGATAGACCCCTCTTTAGGGACATGGCAAGATAACTTGAATTACAAAGATACTATTGGGCCTACCCACCACCTATTCTCTCAGGACCGAGCAGGGGAAAAGGCTACTTCCTCTCTTCTTTGAGCTTTATATGGTGCTGGTATGTTTATGCCACTTTTCTTACTTCTGCTCTCTCCCTCAGCATCCCCAGTGAGCTGCACCAGTTTTTATGATTTGATTTCCTTTAACTTGTGTTTTTTTTTGTCCCTTGCACTCTGTGCATCCCTAAACTCCACCTCCCCACAGCCCACTCACTCTTTGGTCCACTATACCTGGCTTCTGCCCCACCATTTCCCTAAGCCACTTACACAAATATCCAATGGACACTTTTCAGTATTTACACTTCCTGTAGAATTTGACACTGTTAACTTACTATAAAAACTCTCTCCTGCCCCTGTCAGTGTTGCTCAGTAGTTAGAGTGCCGGCCTGCACACTGAAGGGTCCCAGGTTCGATTCCGTTCAGGAATACGTACCTGGGTTGCAGGTTCACTCCCCACCCCCAGTTGGGCGCATGCGGGAGACAACCAGTGGATGTGTCTCCCTCACATTGATGTTTCTCTCTCTCCTTCACTCTCCCTCCCTCCTTTTCTTCCTTCCACTCTCTCTGAAAAGCAATGGAAAAAATATCCTCAGGTGAAGATTAACCAAAATAATAAAAAAATAAAAACTCTCCTTCCTTGGCTCCCATGACACTGGGCTCTTCTAGTAGTCCTCCTACTTCTCTGACCTCTACTTTGCTGGCTCCCCTTTCTCCTCATACCCTGTAAATAGGGATGTACCACAGAGCTTCATCTTGGAACTTTGGCTCATCTCACTTCATGTACATACACCCAACTGAATGGTAATGACTCCCTCATCCTTATGAGGATGATTCCCTAATCCACTATAGCAATGACCCCCTGATGTGTACCTCCAGTCCAAGACTTTCTCTTGACTAAGTCACCCATTGGACATCTGTTTTGGTTTCTACAGCCAAACTCAGCATGTCTAAAACTTGATGTTCTTTCTCCAATTTTTCTGCATAATCTTCTCAGTGAAGGTCACTACCATGCCCCCATTTCCCTAGACCAGGGGTGGGCAACCCCTGGCACGCATGCCAAACATGTCACGCCAGTAACTTTTGCTGGCACGCGAAACCCTCTCAGAAAAAGAAAAGATTATTCAGTGCATTAGAGATTTGTCCGTGAGCAGGAAAACAGTTAAGGATAGGATACTTAAGTTGGCGAGTAATACTGCTGAACAATTAACAAAAGATTTGTCTTCATGTCAATTTTTTTCTATTTGTATTGATGAAAGTACAGACATTACATCGTCATCTAGGCTGGCCATTTTTTCTCGACTTTGTAAAGGTGA
>NW_005371709.1:3892953-3980090 GCF_000412655.1 Myotis brandtii
AATTTGGAAGCAGAAATTTATTGACCTTAGAGTTGACTTGGAAAACATTGAAAAAAAGCGATTAGAGACAGGAGTACCAGAGAGAAGTGTCGAAAACAAACTATTGAGGACTTGGAATGCCTTTCCAGAAAATTTTTTCTGTTTTTAAAACTTTGCAACAGGCCGAAACCGGTTTGGCTCAGTGGATAGAGCGTCGGCCTGCGGACTGAAAGGTCCCAAGTTCGATTCCGGTCAAGGGCATGTACCTGGGTTGCGGGCACATCCCCAGTAGGAGATGTGCAGGAGGCGGCTGATCGATGTTTCTCTCTCATCGATGTTTCTAACTCTCTATCTCTCTCTGCCTTAACTCTCCCTGCCTTCCTAGATCCGACCAGTGTTTTGGTTTCATCCACATACGCTTGTGAATCTTTGTTCTCAGTGATGAATTTTGTTAAGTCTCGTAATAGGAGTAGCCTGACGGATGAAAGTAGTAGCTCGTGCATATTTCTGAAGGTCACGAAATATAAACCTGATGTAAAATCTCTGTCATCAGTGATGCAGCAGCAAAAGTCCCACTGATAATATCAAACGGAGTCATAAAGTTTTCTGTCGGACTATCAGTGTACATGTATACATTAAAAAATAAATGTATTTTCATCATCATATACTGTATTTTTGTCGCTCGAATGAATTTTATTATTTCTTCAAGGTTCTTCACATATGTACACCTTAAGAGATATCAAGTAGGCATAACATGTTCTCAAAAAACTAGGGTTGGCATGCAGAAGAATTTTGAGTCAGAGATTTTGCTGGTTTTCGCACTCACAAAAAGGTTGCCCACCCCTGCCCTAGACTCCTTCTTCCTCCAAACAAACTCTAAGTTTGTTGATTCTACCCACTAAGTATCTCTCAAATCCATTTGTTCAGTCTTTATTTCTTGGCTGTACTTCTACAACAACTTCTGTAGAGGCCTGCCCACAGCTAGGCTCTCCCCCTTCCAATCCATCCTCAATTCTGAAGCTAACATGACCAATATAACAAAAAAGACCTGATTATGCAACCTACCAGTGTCAACTTCTTCAGTGATTCCATGTGTCTCAAAATTAAAGTCAAACTCTATAACAACAATTTTAAGGTTATGTCCCCACACAATTCAGGTAAGTTCAAGATATTAGTCTCTAAATTGGTCCTTCTTTTTCACATCATTATGCCTTGTACAATGTTCCTGTTTCTTCTGCTTAAAACACTCTTCTTTCCTCTATTCTTTATCTAGCTAACTCCAACTTGAGGAAATTGAGGCTGAGAGTCATCAACTTATGTGTCACCACTTCCAGAAGTCTTCCTGAAAGTCTCTTGCCCCTCTTCTAATGATGAATTAAATAATCTCCTATGCATCTGTCTCAGCACCCCTCCCACAATGCTACAATAGCCTTTCATCAGTGTCCGTCTCTTAGAGGAGAACACCTTGAGAACAGAGTGTACCTTTTAGATATCCAAAAACCATCAAAGGGTCTGTCCTATGTCAGTATTCCCTATGTCAGTTGAATAAATGAATGGATAAGATTGATTTGAATTTTTAGTACACAATGGTTTCCATCAGGAAAAGGGGGGTGGATTTATTTGATTGTTACAAATGTGTTTTAACTTCTCAACTCCATGGTTCTATTTTTAGTGAGCTGCCAGGCAACCTCAACTTCAGTTTGCATGTGTTGTAGGAAGCAAGAGGACAGATGTTTGGGCAGTAAATCCCAAACCTGGATCCCAGAGCTTAGTCATAAACTCCATGGAATATTTTCTCACTGAATTACCAAAAATAATAGACTCAAATGATATTTTGCAATAGAAGGAACCACACATTTAGTCCTTTCTAAGCAAGCATGGTTAACTCTGCAATTGTTTCGAAGAATAAGTCACTCTGATTAAATAGAGGCAAAACATTGGGTAATAATGCATCTCCTTATTTATGACTGTAATACCTAATAGGATGGCATCGCAACTCTGCCTTTTACTAGCTGTGTGACTTGGGCAAGTTACTTAACCTTTCTAAATCTTCATTTTCTAGACAAATTATGTCACTTACTTTGGGAAACTGATGTGACGACAGAGTGAGCTCTGTATGAAAGAAGTGATTAGAGTGATCCCAACCAGCCCCATAGCCACAGTTACTACTGTCCTTGTGTGGAAAATACTCTAATTTATATTTAGTACAGACTTATGTGTTCTTGACCTTTCAGCTGCACCCTCAACCTTTTAGCTTTGATAATTCATAGGCACTTCAAACCTATTCTGCCCAAACAGAATTCATGTTTTCCCCCTCCTCCCCATACCTGTTCCTCCTATAGCTTTCCATATCTCAGTATCTAGAGCTCAGTGAACATCTCTACTAGTCATCCAGTTGTAACACCAAAAACAATGTCATCTTCCTCCATTCCCTCCTCACCCTGGCCCTTCATATCCAGGCAGCCCACTCATTCAGCAAATGTTACTGAGACCTTGCATCCAGTCCTGAGAGTCTATTTCCCAAAGATTCTGATGCCCACCCCCAGCACACTGCCCCCTTCTTAGTCCAACCACCACCACCTCCCACAGCACAGCCCTAACTGGTCTCCCTGCATCCACTCTTGCCTCTATTTAAAGTGTTTACATGATCACATCACCCGCTAGTTTCTTAAAATATTTCATAGCCCCCCATTACTTTAGAATAAAGACCAAAGTCCTTCATGTAAATGATAGGCTCTACATGTTCTGTCCCTCCTGGGTTTCTAGCCTCTTATTCACCATTCCCTCACTCTTTTCACATTTCACAACTTTTTTCACTTTTTTGGTATCTGTGATTCTTTACCATATAACTCCAAGAGAATAAAATTGTAGGGGAGCCTCTTTTCAACCCCAATTCACCATTCCTCCCCTGCCACAGGGTCCTAGAGCAGTTTTTCACTCTGCCTGGAATATTCTTCTCCCACTCCCTTTGCTTAGCTATTTTCTACTCAGCCTTCAGATTTCAGCTAAAAAGTCACTTCCTCAAGGATGCCTCAGAGACCCCATCCCATGAATCCCATACTAGCTGCACTCCTCATATCACTCTAAACTCATTCTTCATATCACTCATTCTTCATACCACTAAAGCCATTGTAATTAATTATCTACATGTTTAAGTGTGCCACCACACCAGTCATTCTCAATTTTGGCTGCACATAGATTCACTGGAGAACTTTGTGGAAAATACCAACTCCAGAGTCCCACCCCAGACTAATTAAATCTGAATCACTGAGGTGGAGCCTCCTCCTTGCTATTTTTTAATGGTTTCCTGATGCATCTAATGTGCAACCAAGGTTGAGAACCACTGGTTCAGCGGGCAAGGACCATGTCTGTTTATCCACATCTTTATCCCTAGTGCCAAGCACACAGCAGTGCAAGCTCTCAGTAGTCACTCAATAAATGGTAACTGTAGTTACGACTATTGTTGTTGTTATTGTTATGTTCAATTTGCTATGATTAAGATCATAACTTTTTTCACATTTCTGGCAGCTGTTATTCCAAGAAAACAAAATTGTAACAACCAAATCATCTTCTTAAAATTCAGCAAGTTTCTATTTTTCTGTCCACATAGAGCTTCAATTAAGGACTTTGCCAGAATCCACTAGACATAATGTTTTCACAAGCCACATCTCCAAGGTGGAACAAAATACAGCATATTAAGAAATTCAGTTCTTATCATGCAGTTTCTTTTTATGTAGTTATATATCAGTGATCATAGTGCCTTTCTAATTTTATAATGACATGAGTCAATTAGATTGACCACTGTCTGCTCATTTGGATTCTATTTGACTTTACTCTTCTCTATTATAGATTTTTCTCTCCTATAACTGGACCTATTTTATATTTTACTAAGCAAAGGTCAACCCCACTCCCCATTCTGGCTTAGTGGTTAAGACGGAAGTTTCTTTGGCTTGTAGTTTCCTTGTTCAGAGAACCTTCTAAAAATGTAGTTTCTATAATCCAGTTTTCAACCATAAACTTGTTCAGAATCACCTGCCAGGCTTGTTAAAATAAAAACTGCTGGGCCCCAACCTCAGAGTTTCTGATTCAGTCTGTCTGGGGTGAGGCCAGAGAATTTGCATTTCTACCAAGTTGCCAGTTAATGCTGCTGCTGCTGGTGGTCCACAGACCACACTTTGAAAACCACTGTTTTAACTCATAATTCACTAGCTACACCTTAGTTAATGACTGATAATTTTTTTAAAAAATAGAGAAGAGCAGTTGTGAGGCCTTTTAAGGGGTACAATGGGTGAAGACTTGCCAGTTTATTCTTTACATTTAAAGCACGACCATCAGCCCTTCTCATGGGATTTCGGAGGGGTTTTCTACGTGTAATTTTTGTAAACAAGTCAACACATCCCACCCATAACTCTCTCTTTTTATGAGAAAGAGATTATGAAGGTATGTGGGGCCAGCACACCTCCCATCAATTCCTAATGGGCAATTCCCTCAGCCACCTTTGTTCAGGACCCTGTATAGTCAGCTAGCTTCTTGAATTCACCTTCAGGATTGTTCAACACAAGGGTGGGAGGAGGACTGAAATAGCAGCCATGGAATGTTTAAGAAGTTCTTCAAAGAAATAAGCTTCAAAATCACTTTGGAGGTTTCAGTAAGATTGGGAGGAAGGGGTAGGATAAGGAATTCCAAGTCACCCCAAAGGAAGTTACTGAGCCCAACGCCAGCACCCTGGCAAGTTGCCAGGCAGGCAAGCAAGCCACTATCCCGGAAATAAACAGCCAGTGAACAGAATTTAACCTTTGCAGTTGCTCACATGCCAATGTGATGCATTCAGATGCATACACAACACATCCTCACTCTGCAAGGGGAGCAACTGGGATAACAAAGGTTTCCTGTGCTGCCTCATTTAGGAGCTTGTGAGGCACTCAGGGTGACCAACTGTCCCCGTTTGTCCAGGACCATCCTAGTTTTAGCATTTTCTTCAGATCCCCATCTTCTTCAATTGCCCTCTCTCCTGTACCATTCCCACTCAACCTCGTTGCTACCTTCTTTGCAACTACCAGGTATACAAGATGCACTCCTCCAAGTTGCACTCTCTCCTGGTGTGGTAGGCAGACAGACATGAGCAGAGCAAGGAGATAGGCCAGAGACAGGTCACCAGGGCAGAAAGCTATGGGTGCCTAGCAACGGGCAAAACTGGGAAAACAAGGACCTCCCCCCAGGGTGACCTTTCCTCCTCTAGCATATCACTGGTCATGCAGTCTAGACTCCTTGACCTTTCCTTCCTAGAGTTAACATCTAGGCCTCAGTTGTATTTCAGCTCCAGGCCCAGAAAAGCAGCAAAACCCTCAGGTGATGCCAGGATTAGATACATTGACTGTATCTAATATAACCCCCATAACATGACCCCCTGCTCTGGTGCCAACCAATCAGCAGAGAAGGACCCTGGAAGGACACACCTGGAAATCTGATGAATATTCTATTGAGATCCTCCTCTGGGACCTCCCCTAAAATCTCCACTCTTAAAAGCCCTTGGGACAGGACCCTGGGCGCTCTCGCTCCTGCCCCCACCCCCCCGCATGGTACCTTTATCTTCCTCTCTCCTAAGCTCCAAGAGCCCTTCTTTTGCCTCTGTAACTTGTTTTCTGAGCTCATTTCTTCTACTGCTCACTTCTACCTCTGTGACTTTCTAAAGTTTTAGTCTTGACTCTTTCCTAGCCAGAACTCAAGTACCACGATTGCTGAACCAAGATCCAGTCTGGATATAGCTTTTTCAGATGAAAAAAATCTCAAAGTTGAAAGGATTCTTAGAGTTCACACACTCCAAGGTTCCAAGTCCTGATTGCATAGGACAATCACTTGGGGCTTTTTCCAGCCCTGTCCAGGGCTTGCATTAAAACCTCTGGGGACAGGGCCCAGGCACTGGTCATTTTTAAAGCAGTCAGGTGATTCTACTGTATAGCCAAACTTTCGAACCTCTTCCAAGTTGCCAATCCTACAAAATTCTTAGGTATTTAACTTATGCAGGAAACTGTTCTAATGGGGACAAAAGAGCATGTCCATGTAGTCGGGGCCATTGCCAAACATCTGTAATTGCTAAGAAGTTCTTATCTTGGCCCAAGATTTTATTTCATTCCAACTTCCACTCATTGATCCAAGCTCTAAGTTATGAAGCAAAACAGAGTATATTTACTTCTTCAATAAAAAATTTTTTTTCAAATTCTCAAAGATAGCCAGTATGTAAATCCCATCCTCAAGTTTCCTTTCCTTTTCTTTTCTTTTCTTATATTTTTTTAAATTAAATCTTTATTGTTCAGATTATTACATTGGTTCCTCTTTTTTCCCACCATAACTCCCCTCCACCCAGTTCCCACCCCACCCTCCGCCCTCACTCCCCACCCACTGTCCTCATCCATAGGTGCACGATTATTGTCCAATCTCTTCCCACTCCCCCCACACCCCTTGCCCCCCCAAGAATAGTCAGTCCATTCCCTTCCTATGTCCCTGATTCTATTATAATCACCAGTTCATACTGTTCATCAGATTATTTATTCACTTGATTTTTAGATTCACTTGTTGATAGATGTGTATTTGTTGTTCATAATTTGAATCTTTACCTTTTTCTTCTTCTTCCTCTTCTTAAAGGATACCTTTCAGCATTTCATATAATACTGGTTTGGTGGGGATGAACTCCTTTAGCTTTTTCTTATCTGTGAAACTCTTTATCTGACCTTCACTTCTAAATGATAGCTTTGCTGGATAAAGTAATCTTGGTTGTAGGTTCTTGGTATTCATCACTTTGAATATTTCTTGCCACTCCCTTCTGGCCTGCAAAGTTTCTGTTGAGAAATCAGCTGACAGTCGTATGGGTACTCCCTTGTAGGTAACTGACTTTCTTTCTCTTGCTGCTTTTAGGATACTCTCTTTGTCTTTTGCTCTTGGCATTTTAATTATGATGTGTCTTGGTGTGGTCCTCTTTGGATCCCTTTTGTTTGGGGTTCTATGCGCTTCCTGGACTTGGAGGTCTATTTCTTTCACCAGGCAGGGGAAGGTTTCTGTCATTATTTCTTCAAATAGGTTTTCAGTATCTTGCTCTCTTTCTTCTTCTGGCACCCCTATAATTCAGATGTTGGTACGCTTGAAGCTGTCCCAGAGGCTCCTTACACTATCTTCGTATTTTTGGATTCTTTTTTCATTTTGCTTTTCCGGTTGGGTGTTTTTTGCTTCTTCATATTTCAAATCTTTGACTTGATTCTTGCGATCCTCTGGTCTGCTGTTGGGAGTCTGTATAATATTCTTTATTTCAGTCAGTGTATGCTTAATTTCTAGTTGGTCCTTTATCACAACATCGAGGGTCTCACTAGATTTCTTGAGGATCTCACTACATTTATCGGCGGTTTCTAGAAAATTCTTGAAAAACCTAAAAAGTGTGGTTTTGAACTCTATATCCAGTAGTTTGCTTTCCTCCATTTCTGTCATTTGTGTCCTGTTTCTTTGTCTTGGCCTTTTTTATGCTTTGCTGTGTCGATAGAGTGGCTTTCTGTGCTAAGTGTCCCAATTACCTGAGGTAGACACTCTTGGTGCACCCCCTTGTGGGCTTTGTGCACAGTCTTGTTGTAGTTAAGCCTTGATTGTTGTAGATAAAACTGGGAGGATTTGACCTCCAGGCCAATTGGCTGTGAGAATCCGATGTGTCTACGGTGGGAGAACTTCTGTGCTGAAGACACCCTTATGGGGCAAGACTTGCTTCAGTGGGGCTTTGGTGCTCACTGAGTCTGCCCCCTGAGTGTGTCCCTTATAGATCTGAAGAGTTGTAATTGGATGGTCCCACTCTAACCACTGGGTACACTGGCTCTTGGATCTAAGGAGGTGCTAATCTAGCCTTTGCCTGAGGCTACCCAGCAGAAGCCAGCTGTAAAGCAATGCAAGTTGCCCTGGGGCCTTGGGGCAGCTGCAGTTTGTTAAGTTATTTTAAAATTACAAAGGGCCGGGCCTTTCATATGCAAAAGCCTCCGTGCATGGCTTGGGCGGGGCAGGGTCCCAGGGGATCAACAGGGCGGGCGGGCCTAGCGGGCCATCAGTATGGCTGCTCTCAGTCCTGCCTTCAGAGGTCCTGGCAATCACTGTGAGCGCCTCCAAGAGAAAGCTGCCCTTGATTTCCGACTGATGCCTGACAGTCCAGTTTCTCCCCGTATGAGTCTGGGTCCCCAGAGACTCACCCGGAACTGGAGCTCAGAGCCTGAGACTAAAGCACCGCGCCGCCTCTGAGTCTTGGTATGCTTTTCTCTTTCCTTCTAGTTGTAGAAATCCCACTCAGCCAGCCTTCCTGTGGTTCTGGATGATGTCCGTTATGTCTTTTAGTTGTATTTTTGAATTGGTTGTGCGAGGCAGCAATCTCCGGTGTTTACCTATGCCGCCATCTTGGTTTCTCCAAGTTTCCTTTTCTTGAGGCTAAGTAACCCAGCTCCATTACCATTCTTTACATAACAAGATTGCCAGATCTCGTCTCCCTAATTACCCTCCACTTCATGCCCTGTTTGTTAATATCCCTCTCAAACACACTGCTCTAAACTGAGGATAATACAGATACAGTGCAGTTATTACATCCTTGATCTGGAAACTTAACTTTAATTGGCACCGCCTAATATGTCTGGTTATTTTAAGGTACTCATATTGATATTTGTGGTCAGGTAAAACCTAGAGATATTTTTCACATGAACTACCTCCAAGTCAGGATTCTCACCCCATGTGTATCATTTAAATGTCAACCTCATGGTCCCAGCCCATCTTTCCAGCTTGATGATAATTGATTCTTGTATGTAATACATTGTATGCTCACTGAAAAATTATATATGGTTGGCAGATTTGCTAAACATGCTTTCAATGTCTTCATCCAAATCACTGATAAAATGTGCCTTACAAGACTGGGAAAAGGACAGAATCTTATGGTATCTTCCCCTAATAACCTATCTTCAAGGTGAATTTCAAACCATTTGTCAACATGATATAGCCTTGATTCATGCTAATACCAATGCTCTTGATTGATTCTTATCCAGTCCATATTTCTCCAAGTCATCTTTAAGCATATCATGAAAGACTTTGTGATACATTTTCTCATGTTGAAGTACTTATAAGTAAGATGATAAAATATCTGTGATTTACTTTAAAATATTCCAATACCAACAACAAAAACACTTGGTAGAGGGGAAAGTTATAGAGGAAACAAAAATCTCAGGATATTGCTAATTATTGAAGATGGGTAGTGGGTATATAAAAGTTTATTATATTATTCTCTTCTTTTGTTTTTGTTTGAAATTTTCTGTAACTAAAAAAATTTTGAGAACCTCTTGCTATAAAATAAAATGCACTTTGAGAAACTGGCAGAATTTATTAACTCTAGCACCCTCCTACACATCTGCTAAATTGGGATAACTTGATATGCCCTGGTTTAGCAAATCCAGGCCAGTTTCAAGTGATGCTAACCATTTTCCATATTTACTTCAAGATTTTGCCGAGAACCAATTTCATGTGGAGTTTCCTGAATCTGTCCTTTTCATATCTTATGATTTAGGTGAATAACTCTGAGAGTTTACAGAACATCATCTTTGTAAAGTTCTTTAAAGTCATTTAGAAAAGTTAGGGGCTCTCAATAACTTCCCACGCCTTCTTCATGATGCATATTTTACTTTGAATTGATCGAGCTACATTTTTCTAGATTGAAGCAAGTAGAAGTTCAGAGATTCCAATTTCTTTGCATAATCCATTACATTGTGCTTTCCTCTTCCTGGTTCATGTTTTAGCACTGAACCGTGTAACCAAAATAACATTTTTTTGTTATCTTTAGCATTTTTTCCTGCATGCTTCATCTCCAAGTGTCTAAACATTCTTCTCAACTACTTGCCATCTTTTTTCTCTATTGTACACATCCTTAGGGAAAACTTTTTATTTCATAAAAGTCATGGTCATCATAGAAATTTTTAGAAAATAAAGAAATATATGAAAGAAAATTAAACTTACCCATGATTTCTGAGCTTCTTATCAAAGTCCCTCTGATCAAATCAATGTTTTAAATGCCTTTTGCTTTTCTTACCAATTAAGATACTTATGATTACATAATATTTTTCATTTTGTTATTTCATTTTTAGACTCTTATCTTTTTGAGCCATATTCTTTAGCAAATCTGAGTATGAGATCTCACCTATCATCTTTCTGATTTTTTTTTTAATCTGCCTGCTTAAAAAATGAGGCCATGTGTCTGGTTGCCTTACATTTTCCTCCTTCAGGACTATTAATGCCTAAGTGAACTACCTTCTTAACCACAACTTTCTTTTGAATCAGAATTAAATCAAGGAAGAAGGGTACTAATCTCTTCATCTAATTTGTGTAAACTATCTGCAAGGGCCTGGTCAGGTGGTTTAGTTGGAGTGTCATCCTATGCACCAAAAGGTTGCAAGTTCCATCCCCAGTTGGGCGTGTACAGGAGGTAGTTGATCAATGTTTCTCTCTCACATTGGTGTTTCTCTTTCTCTCCCCCCCCCTTCTTCTCTCTCTAATATCAATTTTTTAAAAAAACGAACAAATATATCCTTAGGTGAGGGTTAAAAAAAGAAAAGAATCTTCAAGGAAAATCAGAAATTTTTTACATGCTCTATTTTGGGAAAATTAGGTTTCCATTATATATCTAGATAAAGAACAGTGTTCCAGAATTTCATAATTGAATGGGGCTGGAGTAGGGGATAATGGAGGAAAGTGTTGCCAACATCTATTGAAGCTTTCTTTGCATTTAATATTCTTAAAGGTCCTGTAAGTTACGTACTGTTTTAATCCCTGTTTTACAGATAAGGAAAATGCACATGAGATAGGTTAAGCAAGTTCACCAAGAACAAGGTGGTAGAATGTCTTCAAAATACTAATATAATTTGCATATCCAGTGTGCAAAACCCTCCGTTAGTTGCAGCATTCCATTGATAGTCTATTTGGCTCCTGTCCTTGCTTTGTAATTTGTAATAGAAACACTGGGGTAGTTTATCCTATACTCATACAACAATGTCCTTTTCACTCTCCTTTCTTAGTATTATTACCCAAAGCCCTGCATGGAGCTGCCAATCTTATGCTTCTGTATATTTAAACAGACAAACAATATCTTTAACATTCCCTCCCTGTCTTAAAACATCCATGTCTTTGAATAAGAAAGACTTCATTGCCCTTGATCAGTTAGGAGGCCCATCATTCTAAGCCTTTCGTGACATATGGAGCCTTCAGTTTATGTAGAGTAGAAGTAGCATATCAATTTCAATACGTTAAACTTTGATTTGAAAAAAAATGAAGATGGTCAAAATAAAGCTTAAAATACTAAACTGATCAAATTTCCCTAAAAGTTGTATCAATGAATCACATATGTACTCTCCTTTTTTCTTTCTCAGTTCTTTTCCTGGAAATTAATATATTGTTTGTTATGCTTCACATTGGATGATTCACCTAAATGGAAAAACCAAAGCAAAACAAAAGCTAGAGGTTACTAGATCTGGGATCTTGAGTAAGTCACATTCTCAGCCTTTGTTTCCTCAGCTGTAAAATGAGGATTAATGGTAATACCTACTTGACAGGGTTGTTAAGAGGATTAAATTTAATTGAATAATGTATAAGAAGCTGCCATGTGAACTATAAATTCATTTGATTATGATGCTTATGACACTGATGATTATAGTTCATAAGGGCATGACTTCATTTATAACCAATAAATGTGCAATACCCAAGTAACCAGCTTTTTATATCTGTAAATGGTGTTGAAAAGTTTTAAATTTCCCAGATTTCCAGGATTCCTTTTTTCCTCATGATAGGAAAGTCTAGGGTGGCCCAGCCAGTGTGCCTCAGTGGTTAAGTGTTTACCTGTGAACCAAGAGGTCACAGTTCAATTCCCAGTCAGGGCACACGCCCAGATTGTGGGCTTAATCCCCAGCAGGCGCCATGCAGGAGGCAGCCGATCAGTGATTCTCTCTCATCATTGATGTTCCTATCTCTCCCTCTCCCTTCCTCTCTGAAATAAATAAAAATATATTTTTTAAAAAAGAAAGAAGAAATTCTAGGGTGGATGAGAAGATTCTTGTCACTTCAGCATTTGCCAGCGTTTGCTGCTGATAATGGGTACTGGGGAGCCAGAATCTAGGACTAAGCTTGGCTTGGTGGATTCTGGTCCTGAGTTGCCCTCTTCCTTGGAGAGCAACATCAGCCTCAAGTTCTAGCGTCAGGGTTCACTTTCTCAGGCAAAGAAGTGGGATGCAGTCAGGAGGCAGGGGAAACGCATACCTTCTCCCTCCCCTGCTTTTCCTGCCCCTTCCTCAGGCTTGCCTTGCAGGATCCTTTCAAGGCAATATAGAAATCCTTGGGCTCAAAGTACCTTCTATCCTCCACTGCTTCTCACTCTACTAATTCCCAATTTGAGGGAGTTAAAGAAGAAATACCTCTGGTGGCCTTAAAAGTGAAAAGGAGTTGTGTGGTCCTTCACACCTTAGAGTGAATTGTTGAGATGGACTGTTTGCCAAAGCCTGGCTGTGACAAAGCTAAACAGAGGAGTGTGGAGGCAGTATAGGAAGGGAAGGGACAACCCACTCCTTGGGATGCTTGGGGAGCAAAGGGCTGTAGGGCAACAGAGCAGGAGGACAGAGTCAGGAGGACAGAGTCAGGAGGTAGAAGAGAGGCTCAGAAATGAGGCCTTAGACAACACATGTACTTCACCAGCACCCAGTTTACCAACTACCCACCCTGTCTCCTTCCTGCCTCCTCAGATGAAAAGAGCAGCATTGCAGGACCCCAGAGAAGAAAAACTCCTGTTATCCTCACAATCCTCCTCCAAGTCGTCGTCTTTGTCTGTTGCATTATTCATGCATTATTCATGAAACCCTCACAACACTGTAGACATCATTAATCCATCTGCACTTGAAGAAACCACAGGTCAGAAAGTTGAGTAATGTGCTCATGGTCACACAGAAAATGCAGAGTGGGATTTGAACACAAACCTGTCTGAACCTGGGAATTCTATACTCTTAATTAAATGACACTCATTTAACTCTTCTCTCTTCTATCCCTTCCACCCCCAACCTAGCCCCCTGCCCACTTCCTTCAGCCAAGTGTGGCCAGTTTACATAGCCATCTTCTGAGAAAAGTTGCTGTAGGTGGTTTCTGCCTCATAAGTTGGGTTTTGTGGCTGGCCTTCATGTCCTGTGACCTTAAGATCTTGGCCACAATAGATTGTTCCAGCAACTGCTAGTTGAACCAAAACCTGGGCTGGACCTGCTTTACCTCATTTAATCCTCACAACAAAGCTGCAAACTAAGTGCTAATATTAATCCCATTATAGAGATAGGAAAACTGACACTCAGAGAAGTTACCTGTGTGAGGTTGTACAACTAGTGAGAGGCAGAACCAGACTGGAAGGTTGGTTTATCCAAACACTTGAATACTCTGCTCTACCTCTTTTTGGGGGAAGTCAAGAGGCCCTCTTGAATGCAGTCTGTGATGGCAGAGGGGAATTGTCCTGCCACTGCAGCAGGAGATGCAGAGTACAAAGTCAGAGAAGAGCTGAGTTTTTACAATGGAACAGTGATTAGATAGGTGACTTCCACAGTGGCTGTCCAGGCATTGACTTGACACTATGCCCTCATCAAAGGGGCTCCCTCTCCAGCTGATATGCAGCAGTAGAGCCTGTTACCTGTGTTTCCTGCCTTTTCCACGTGGGCCTGTCAACCCTTATCATCTCAGGTAGCCAAACCCAGTCCTTGTCATCTGTGCCTCACACATATACACTCCCTTAGGCTTAAAACTCCCTGCAACACACCCCATCACGATCTTGGCCTCACGGAATGGAGTGGCAAGAACCTTGAAGCCTTACAAATCCTGATGCTTGAATCCCAGCCTCCAGCTTTACTTCCTCCCCCAGCAAGTAACTCTCTCCCCTCCTTCTTCATTGTCTGCCAGCACAGAGAACTAGGGGTGCTTTCCAGCAGGCCCTGAGTGTTCAAGGGTGTACACCCAATGTTTCCTGGGGGAACAGCACGTCAGATGCCGTGTGCAACACAGAAGGCCATACAAGTATTGACCTCCAGAACTTCCATTTTCCAGGTCCATTAAGGACTCAGGGTGGCTGGGGAACAAAGCGAGAATCTCCTCCAGGCTTCTAAACCCTGCAGTTAGCACCCATCTCTGCACCAAACATCAGAGCTCATAGGAGGCCACACTTCTCTGAGGTTGGCCAGAGCAAAGAGCTGCTGGTGAGTCTGCCGAAATGCTAGCAACAAGCCACAGAGACATTTTTAGTGCTCCCATAAAGTCTGTGTATTCCAAGGAACTTGTATTCGTGAGAGCTGGTGCTTTATCTTTAGATGTCACACAGGATGGGCTATCCCAAGAAAGATCCAGGAATACAAAAAGCTGGATTTCCTGGCTTCAATGCCTCCGCCCTTTGATACCTCTATCTTATGGCTAATCTGGCAAGTGATCAAATTGCTACCCTAATCTTTACTACAACAACAACAAAAAGCTGGACAAGAAATTCACATGGTTATAGAAAGCAGCCCACCATATTCCTCCCTCAGAAGGACAGGATACAGAAATAAAAAAGAAAAAAAACATTTTACTAGGAACTTGTATTTTACATAGATCTTCTACCTCTCTCCACCCTTCTTTGCAGGACTCCTACTGTTCTATTACTGAGTCACCAAATTGTTTCTCTCCAAATTTGCCCTTCCTTTCCATAATCAGTAATATCTAGAAGCTGAGTTCCCAAGGCAACCACAAATATTTGTTATTCTTTCTGCCATGTGACTTACCCTAAAAGCAAGCTCAGATATTTTTCCTACCATCAAAATGCCAAGAAGAATATAAATGGATATTGGTTTTTTATGCATACTTGTGAAATAGAGAAAGTGTAATGCTACTTGAACAAAATTTCTAGGAATACTGTGAAAGTCCTAAAATAAAAAATAATATAAAAATGGTGGTGTTAGATTATTACATCTTTAAAATGGAACAAGCAAAGGAAGGCTCTGGGAGAATGGGCTGAAACAAGCTGATACATAAGCTCACATGCACTCTAACTATAGAATTTGTTTTCTTTTTTTAGAAAGAGGGTAGCAAAGAGAAGAGTAAAATTTGCTCAGAGGTCTAGTCAAGATTAGACTTTTTTCTTTGAAATGCCTCCTTGATGTGCCAGCCAAGGACCCCGAGAGACCTCCATTTGAAGCTGACAGTACTTGAAACCAATTAACAAACAAGATTTGCTTTCTGTTCTCATGTGACTCTGGGTTGGATGACCTTTCAGAAATCCTGGATAAAGTCTCCATTTAAGGCTCCAACACTGTAATGACCCCACTACGCAAATCAATGTGAATTACGGAGCTTCCAAACTAAACGGGCTAGCAAATGGCAGTGTTACAATAGCAGTAGTGATGCTTATAAAACTTTACATTTTGATAGTTTCAAAAGTAGTTTGCAAACACATTTATGTCCACTCTCTTTTTTGATTCTTAGAGAAACTCCCTAGGACCATAAGGATACATATATACACGTGCACACGTATACACAATCCCATTTTGCAGGTGTGTGAAAGCTGAGGCTAAAGGGAACTTGCCCAATCTGTATGTGGCTGGGTGTACAATTCAACCAAGGCTTCCACTTCCAGCTCCATGTCTTCTTATCTTAGATGTTCTCTGTGTCTTCACCTTACCATCCCCACTATCATCCAAGAATCTTGAAACCAATAGGATTTGTGACACAGAGGACCAGGAGTTTAAAAGGCAGCCTTAGAGCTTTTAGAGAATCAATTCAGAAATAGATAAAATAATGGCAAGACTGCCCGGGTCGGGTAGCTCAGTTGGTTAGAGTATTATCCAATATGCCAAGGTTTCAGGTTCTATCCCTAGTCAGGGCACATACAAGAATCGACCAATGAATGCATAAATAAGTAGAGCAACAAATTGATGTTTCTCCCCCTACCTACCCCCCTCTCTCTGGAATCAATCAATAAAAAAACTTAAAAATATAATGGCAGGGAGTGAGGGCATGAGCGGGGATGGAGGAGTGGGGGAGACAATGGGGGGATAAGGACACATCTGTAATACCTTAATCAATAAAGAAAAATATATATATAATGGCAAGACTGGCAAAAAAAAAAAAAAAGCCACAGGAAGAACTGAGATGAACTAATACAACAAGATAGAGTCACTAAGGCAACAAAGAAAACAGAATATTCTCTCTCTTCCTCCTTCACATCTTTCCTGCTCATGACTGTACTTCCCCAAATGGCCCTATAATAACCCCTCCTCCAATATTGGACAGTCTTTCAAATTATTTGGCTAAACTTCCTGATTGACTAGGAGCAAGTTTCGAATTTTCTCTTGGAACTATCATATTAATACCAGTCACATTCGTGTCACTACCTCCGTTGACACATGTTTCTTATTTGACATGTTCTCTGGATCTTTCCCCATTCTGGACATACCCACCCAGTTTGTCAAAATCTCACTTCCAATGTAATGCAGAAGGAAAATGTACCACCCATCAGGTGATTTTCAGTTTTTCATTCAATAAATTACCCAAAAAATAAATATGTACTGAATCATGAAGGACCTTTTTGGGGTAATGAAAATGCTCTATATCTTGATGGGGGCAAAGGGTTGTTTTAGGGGTAAATGAAATAGTGAAAGTCTAGCACTTAGCACAGGGCCTTTATGGATCCCTGCAAACCAGTGCCTTCATAGCATTACCTCTACAGTATTATCTTCAGTTCAGAGCAGTGTTTTTTGAGAGAGACAATAACAAACTGGAGGGCGGAAGGTCTAAAGAAGAGAAGGAAGCTCCTACTCACAGAACTTCCATCAGCAAACATGTCCTTCTCTTTTAGCCCCTGTCCAGGTTTGCCCTGCCCTGGTGAGGATATATATATATATCTGTCTCACGAGTAACAACTTCACTTAATTTCTGGGGTATATTAGAATCTCTTCATCCCCGTAGGAGAGCATCAGAAAACCCAGGATTGCTCCCATGTGGGGACAAGTGTTCTAGAAGGAATTTTTTTTTAAGATTTATTTTCATTTTAGAGAGAGAGAAAGGAAGAGGGGGAGAGAGGGAAACATCAATGTGAGAGTGAAACATTGATCAGCTGCTTCCTTTACACCCCCTACTGGGGATCTACCCGAAACCCAGGCATGTGCCCTGACCAGGAATGGAACCTGTAACCCTTCAGTTCATGGATGATGTTTAACCAACTGAGCCACTCTGGCTGGGCCTGGAAGGAATTTAACCCACGCTTTGGGAGGATCTGGGCAAACCTCCTTAGCTAAATCCATCCCAGAGTGTGTAACAATCTGTCTGGCTACCCAGGTCCTGGTCCTCTATTCATTTCCACCCTAGCACTAGAGCCTAATGAAAAATGTGGAGCAAATTGGTAGGGGGCTGACTCCCTCTACTGGTTTCAGTCCACTCCTTTCACATAGGATCTGGTCTGTTTCTGGTGTCTTCCTGGTGCTCATTCAGACAAACCTCCCTGTCCAATAATTTGGTCAGAGACCAAGAATGTACTCCCAGATGCCCCTGCAGCTGGACAAACACCTTAGATCAAAGCCTTTGAATACAGCCATGGCCTGGATCAAATATGAGTTTATTCCTCTCCTTTGGCTGCGATGATCTACCCAGGACAACTTCCTTTTACTCTCTCCCATCTGCAGAGAGCTTCAGGCACATCTCATGTCTACAGATGTTCCATTTAGAACACTGACAGTGGGGAAGGAAAAAATTACAAAGAGCAGACATATGAGCTCAGAAAACAAAGCAGTCTATTGAGGATTTAGTGTAGGAGCTAACAGACAAAAACTTTAATAGTCATTGCTGTCTTATAGTTTCATTCATTCATTATGTATTCATTATATATTCATACTTGTACTGATATGGATCACAGATTGCCTGGAGTGTGCTTGGTACGGGATATATAAATATGAATAAGACTTAATCAGAATGTCAGTGTCATCACCTTGACCTAGCAAGTGGAAGTTTTTATGTCTGGTATGCTCTGTTAAAGAAAAGAGGAATATGCAGCACATATAGTAGATCATATGTATACATTGTTCTATGCCATTTCATATAAGGGACTTGAGCATCCTTGGATTTTCATATCCACAGGGGAGTCCTGGAACCAATCCCTTGCAGATATCGAGGGACAAGTTAAGTTCTGAGGGAGTCAAAAGTTACATGTGGATTTTTTACTTCGTGGGCAATCAGTGCCCCTACCCCCCATATTGCTCAAGGGTCAACTGTATAAGATAATTACAATCAACACTATCAGCTATAATTAGCACAGAATGTAATGCATAAGCTTCATTTCTATAAGCTTCAGTCTGGCATTTCTAGGTCTGCCCTCCAATTATATGGCCTTGGCCTCACTTCCTCACCTCTAATGGGAGTATCAGTGTTTCCCTGCTCGTAAGATTGTTGGAAAGGTTAAATGAGGTAATGTATACAACGTATTTAATATGGTGCCTGGAAAACCCCGTTTACATTGTTTTTCTTTTCAAATATTTATATATGGTTTTTTTAATGCACATTACATTAACAAGATTATTCCATTTTTCAATATCACCTTCGTGCCTGTTTCTGGGGTTAATACAACTGTAATTGGTCTTGAAAAGGAGATTAAAAGTAAAAGTAGCTGACCAGTGTTGCTTAGTGGTTGACCGTCAACCTATGAACCAGGAGGTCATGGTTAGATTCCAGGTCCAAGGCACATTCCCAGGTTGCAGGCTCGAGCCTCAGTGGGGGACATGCAGGAGGCAATTGATCAATGATTCTTTCTCATCATTGATGTTTCTAGCTCTCTCTCCCTTCCTCTCTCTGAAATCAATAAAAATATTTTTTAAGTAAAAGTAGTAACCAACAAAGACAACATACATGTAACCCTAATTAAAAAGGAAATAAGTAGAAGTAAGTAGCCCCAGTCCTGGAAATTAAAATTTGTGAGAAACTTAGTAAAACTACCACCTATTAGGAAAGATGTTAGAGCTCATGAAACTTCCTGGATTAAAACTAAACTAATCACAGGACACATTAATAAAATGACAGCATCCCATTCAGGCTCAGTCTTCAGAGCACATCTGGTCTCTGTATTAAGTTATAGACACCACACATAAAGTGAAACCTTGACAGCCAGGAGCTGATTCTAAGCATTCCAAAATGTTAAATACTAGTAAGTAGAGCCTGACAAAAGAATAAACTGCAGCAGGAGAACCTAGGCCTCTTCAGGCTGGGGAATGGCAGACATGGAAGAGTCATGACAATATCTTTTTGAGCATCTGTGGGACTAGTTTATGGCGGGGATTTAGATTTGGTCCATCTCTATGGCCCTGAGGGCAGAACTAGTAGTGCTAATGGCAGAGGGAAGATGTAGGGAAGGAGATATAACTCAATTAAACATTAAAAAGATCTGATCTTTTAACAGAACTATCTAATGTAGTAAGACATTGGTCTCTGAGAGCTAGGGGAGGTAAAGTATAGGAGGGTAAGAGACTTTAAGGACTCAATAGAGAATCCAACTTGGTCAAGAAGCTGGACTATGGATTTGGCTGGTACATGATACATTTTCAGGCATCCATGGTAAGAAAAATAAAACATGGTATATCCTCTAAAATCCATTAACTATAAAATGAGGAAAATAATAATACTGACCTGGCAGTATTGTGTGAAGATCATAATATGTGAAAAAGTCTTTCACATGAAAGACAGAGATGAAAACAACAGCAACAACAACAAAACAGAGGAAACTTCCATTACTATTTTTAGAAAGATGAGAAAATATTGCATCTATGAGACCAAGAGAATCTACAGTTTTGTTTAAAGAACCCATCAGAAAATAAAAACAAGTGTTTAGATATTTAAACTATAATATCTGAAATAAATTTTAACAAATGAGTTGAAAAAGTTGGCTCCTAGAAGGTAGAGCCAACTGTCCAAGACTATGGAGAGAAAACAGTTTTTAATTAGAATTTTAATACAAGAGGGACAACATCTGACTAATAGGCCTTCCAGAAAGAGAAGACAGAGAAAACAGGGAGGGGAAATTATCAAAGAAACCATATGAGAAAATTTCTCAGAAATGAAAGATCTAGGTTGCCAGATGGAAGGAACTGAATACTCAACACAACAGATGAAAATAAACATACACCAAAGTACATCAGCATTAATTTTTAGTGCATAATGAATAAAGAAAAAATCCTAAATGCTTCCTAGAAACATTTACAGTGGGAGAAACAAATGACAAGAAAGTAATTAAAGTAAGAATAACATTGGACTTTACAATTCTAAAAGACATAAAGGCCTCTTCATTTTTACTCTAGTGCACCTTTTCTCAGGAAGTTACTACAGGATGTGTTCCACCCAAATGAGGTAGTGAACCTAGAAAGAGGAAGAGATGTTATACAAACTGAGAATCAACACCGAAGAAAGATAAAGGAAGCTCGGGAAGACAACTATGCAACAAACCAGAAAAGCAGCCGGAACAGGACAACAGATTTAGAAAGGAGGTTTTGAAAAATAAGATAAGCACTGCCCGGTGTTGCTCAATGGTTAGGGTGTTGGCCAGCACACTGAAGGGTTGTGGGTTCGATTCCCAGTCAAGGGTACATATCTGGGTTGCAGGTTCAATCTCCAGCCCTGGCTGGGGTTTGTGTGGGAGGCAGCCAATCAATGTGTGTCTCTCACATCAATGTTTCTCTCTCTCTCTCTCTCTCTCTCTCTCTCTCTCTCTCTCTCTCTTTCTCTCCCCTCCCCCTCTCTTTTCCCCCCTCTGCCTCTCACCCTTTCTCCTCCTTTAACAAACAAACAAAACAAAACAAAAGGATTAACAAACAAAAAAATAATAGAAAAGAAGAAGGATAATAAAGAAAAGATTGCTGACTATACGAGAAATTATATTGAAGGATTTATAAAAAGAATTACTAATAGAAACATGGAAAACTAAGCAGATGAAGAAATGAGGCCTTATTAATAATGCCAGTAAAAATAAAAAGTCATACAGGAAAGGAAATCTAAGGTACAAACAATACTTACCTAGACATGATAAGGTAAACACTAGATATTGATTTAACTGAAAATTGTGATATCACTATATAGAGATGGTGTGGAGAGGGCAACCCCTGGGGAAATAATGTAAGAAAGCAAAGTACTCAGCTACCACAATATGAAAGCAACAAGTAACATCTAAATTAGCAGTGTAAGCACAAATACCAGAAGAAATCCTAAAAAGATTAAAAGTGGCTACTCCAGAGAATAGGACTTAAGGGTAGACATAAGGTAGAAAGTAATGGGACAGGTGAAGGCTGTTCTTTATTATGACTTATTCAACTTGACTTTTAATTACAGAGCAAAATTAGGTTTACAGTTGTTTGTATGGAAAATAAAACAATAATTAATAAATATAAGAATAAACTCGCTTACTCACAACTATAAACCGACTTTTGCCCCAACCTGTATATGCATGTATCACTTTGGTAAAAATTAATATTAGTATTTTTTTTAAAAAGATTCTGCCAGTCCATCAATTTAAAAAATCCAGGAGCCACTGAACTAAGTAATTATCAAAGTCTGTTCTGCTTTGAGACTGTTGTTTGATTTCATGCCCCCTAATGGAGCTGTTGTCATTGCTGGAAAACTTCATTTACAAGGCAGACAGAGGAAAATCGCTGCCAATCTTAATAAGTTGATATCCCAAGAGTTTAATCGTTTTCAGGGTTGTAAACACATTCTTTTTTAAATCCAAGATAATTTCCTCATTCCAGTTTCATTCTTATTTTCACCCACTTTTGTTATTTCAAATTCAGGTGTATTTCCTTTTGTGAGGAATTAATTTTTTTCTAGGCTATTCATATCTCATTTTTAGATATTTTGTTACAGCATTGGCTCTCAGAAAGCAAGGAGACATCTTATATTTTTAGATTTGTGAGAATTAACACCCAAATTTTATTTGAAAATTTAAAATAAAGCTAACAGGTAGTTTACTGTGTTTCACATATTTATTCTAAACATGCTTAATTTTTTACTAGTCAATTAGTATTGTTGAAAGGAAGTGTTTTGCATTTAACATTAAAATATTTCCATGAGTTTGCAGCTCCGTGGAACCATAAAAGACATACTCAGGGGGCAGACTCAGTGAGCACCAAAGCCCCAGGGAGAGAGCATTCGGGGTACGTACAGGAGGCAACCACTCAATGCTTCTCTCTCACATTGATGTTTCTCTCTCTCCCTCACTCTCTCTCTCTGCCTTCCTCTCACTCTGAAATCAGTAAGTATATCCTTGGGTGAGTATTGAGGGAGGAGGAGGAGGAGGAGAAGGAGGAGGAGGAGGGGAAGGGGAAGGGGAAGGGGAAGGAGAAGAAACAAAAGAAGAAGAGAGACCAGAGCTCTCATTCTCTCTCTTCTCTCTTTTTCTCTACTATGTGAGAACACGGAAAGAAGGCAACAATGTACAAGCCAGTAAGTGGTCCTCACCCAACACCAGATCTGGCAGCACTTTGATCTTGGACTTTCATGCTTCCAGAACTGTGAGGAATATATGTCCGTTTTTTACGGCATCTGATCTATGGTATTTTGTTATGGCAACCCAAGCTGACTAAGACAGTGATAGATGCAGGTATTATCAATACTACTGAGGTTTGTTGTATACATTTAAAAGGAAAGGAAATCCTTATTTAGAAGTTATAAAATAAATATATAAATTGGCTTTCCTATCCAAGTTCATAGAACTGAATTTTTACTTTCATTTTACTGTCATTTTTACTTTCCAAGCTTGTTTTTTTTTTAATCTATAAAATGAGGGAATAAATATGGACATTATAGTGTTGTTTCATGATCAAATGAGATAATAAATATGGGAAGGTTCTGTAGAGTATAAAATGATAAACAAATATTAGCTGACTTTATTACTTTAGTATGTCTTCATACTTGCATCCTTAAGGAAATTCTGAATTTGTTTTGAATTCAAACTACATATAATAAGGTTTGAATACAGTTTGTTCTCTCATAGACTCAAAGGATCTACCATCAGCTTCTATTTAAGGTTGAAGAGAAAAAGATGAGATAAAAAAAATAAAGGAAGCTAAATAAAACAAAGCAGGAACTAGAGAAAGGAGACAAATTAAAGCTAGCTCTTTTGCTCTCTTCATTTTTAAGTTGAGGTCGAACATACATATAGTAAAGTACATAAGATGCACTAATCTTAAGGGTACTCTCTTCCTCTTTCTCTCTAAAATTAATAAAAAATTTTTAAAAATATTTCCATGACAAAGTTTTCTATATAAAACTAATTTTTTTTGTGATTACAAAACTATTATATGCTCACTATTAAAAATTTGGAAAATACATTAAAGCATAAAAGAGGAAAAATAGCCCTAGCTGGTTTAGCTCAATGGGTAGAGCGTTGGTCTGCGGACTGAAGGGTCCCAGGTTCTATTCCGGCCAAGGGCACAAGCCTGGGCTGCAGGCTTGATCCCCAGTAAGGGGTGTGCAGGAGGCAGCCGATCAATGATTCTCTCTCATCATTGATGTTTCTCTCTCTCCCTCTCCCTTCCTCTCTAAGATCAATAAAATATATTTTTTTTAAAAAAGAGGAAAAATAAAATGCACTCTCATTTAATTACCCATAAAGTATTTTTAGTATTTCACTGTATATCCTGCTAGTCTTCCTCCTGTGCATATTTAATATCTACATTTATTAACTTTTTTTTTTTTTACAAAATGGGTCTTGGTTATTCAACATCATAATTTGTTTTTCTCTTAACAATGCTTATTTTCTTGTTATTGGAAACTCTTTTACATCACTTGGTCATTGTTTCATGTATGGACATATGTTGCTTTAGGTTATTTCCAGTTGTTCACTATTACAAACAATGCTCTAATACATATCCTCTGGGTACATCTATACATGCATCCAGGCTGCTCTACCTAGGTTCTCAAAGATGTGCTGGGTCAGAATGTGGACTTTTTAAATAATAATAATATTCAAATTTCCCTCTAGGAAAGTTCACTCATTGCACTCTCACCAATAATTTGGGAATATTAATTTCCTCCATCTTTTCAACAACAAAGGCCTCCTTAAGATGAGCCAGGATTTTTTGTTTGTTTTTAAATATATTTTTATTGATTTTGGAGAGGAAGAAAGAGGGAGAGAGAGAGATAGAAACATCAATAAGAGAGAATTATCGATCAACTGCCTCCTGCACGCCCTCCACTGGGGATCAAGCTCACAACCTGGGCACATGCCCTGATCAGGATTCGAACTGTGACCTCCTGCTTCACAGGTCGATGCTCAACCACTGAGCAACACCAGCTGGGTAAGATCTGCTGTTTTGGCATGTGGATTATTTTGAGCTGAAGGCTGTCAAGACCCTATAGGCTCATGGGAAACTTTTACCTCTCCCTTAAAGAATTTAAATTAGGGGCCTTTCCCATAATAAGAGTCATTACCAGAAGTAACTTCTTGTGACCTACCTATAGTGCAAGGCAAACATGTAATTACTGAATATCTGCTCTTCTTATCGTCCTGAGAATGATCTTCCTCCCCTCTGAAGCCTAACATGCCTTGTCTCATCCTTAGCTCAGAATGCCATATATACCTCATTTTACTTTTCTGTTTCTGCACCTCTCATGTATGTGGGGTCTCTGGTTCTCTCATGTATGTGGGGTTCCCAAATGTTTGTATGTAATTTAATTTAATTTAATTATTTTCTCTTGTTAGTCTTTCTCATGTTGATTTAGTTATAAGACCAGCCAGAAGAAACTAGAAGGGTAGAGAAAAGTTCCTTCATTCCCCACCACCTCACACAGCCTGGTTGGATGGGTTGGGGTGAGTCAAAGTGAACTACAGCTAAGGTATGATGGGGAGTCAATCACTGGAGTCCACTGAGAGATGGCCTTCCTATAGAGAAGTACTACTTTGAGGTAGGGTTTTTGGAGCGAAAATACATAACCAGAAAGGTTAAAAAGAAGTTAAGGAAACCTCAGAAATGCTTCAAGTGTATGAGGGAATGTCCAAGGGGTGGTAGCGCTTGACGAACACTGGCAACATTTATAGCCCAAAAGGGGGAAAGTATCTGAGGAATACCATCTTCTCTCGTGAAAAAAAAATGTCTATCTCTAATTGTTCAAATTATGCCCACGGATGAATTACAGAACCAGCCCAGCATGAGTGGGAGCCACAGAGTTTGCAGGAAAAAATTATATGTCATCAAGGTCCAAGGAGTCCTACGAGACATCAATAGCAAGAGAGTTAAATGAAACAGGAAGCACGTTATCAAGAAAAAGGGTCTTTTAAAAGGCAGAGGAGTTGTACTCCAAAACTCACTCAGCCACGGACCGGCTGGGCAAGTTGGGCACATTCCTTCCCAACTCGAGACTTCAGTGTTTCTGTCGCTCACATACCTACTGTAATTTAGAGAGCAATTTGGAAATTCTACTTTTAGGAACTTGTCCTAAAGAAATCTTCAAAGACATGCACTGAGATCAGTCCACAAGCAGTTATTTATAACAGTCAAATATTTGGAAATTTCCCATATGTTCCACAAAAGGAAATAGTTAAATATTGGTATATGTTCAAATGATGCAATACTATTTGCAGCAATTAAAAATTATGTGGTTAAAGCCATCTGATTGTCATGACAAATTATAAAGTAAAATAGAAGATTACAATCAGTATGCATAACGTAGCCCAAAATTTTTAGAAAATAAATAATAATAAACAATAAAAAGTAGGAGAGAGGAGGGTAGGAGAATAACTGGGAAGTTCCATGACAAAGGGTTATGATAGTAAACTTACAGAGAAGTTTTATTTTCTTATTTGCTCTTTATATACTCTAAATTTTCTATAATAAAATTGTATTATTTATGTAATTTTAAAAGATAGCAATCATAATTAATTTTATTTTAGTGAAGAGATTTCAGAAGACTCAAGTTTCTTCCAGCATTAACATTCAGTGAGTCTTTTTGAAATCCCCAATGCAGATATACCTGGACCACCTTTAAATAGTGATTTCCTACTCCTGCTCGACTCTAGATTCCCTTAAAGTGTAAAGTCTTCCAAATCATTGGGTTTTGCAAACAGATATACCCTCTGAAACCATAAGGCAAGTTTGGGGAATGCAGCAATAGGTTGGGGCCTGGAGTTTGGGCTGTCTTCACACTCTAAGTCCTGGATGGAGCTCACTGGGAAAGATACATTTGTGAAAGATGCACTTCCTGGCCCTAGGGCCTCTTGCTTTTCTTTCGCAGAAAATGTTTGCAATGTAGATGGTCTTTCAGCAGCAGGCTACACACCTTCCCATAAAAGTTTCCATTCCTAAAACATTTCACAGATAGCTTATGGTAGAGGCTGTAAAAAGGATACACAGGACAGAAATAGGCTATTTCTAGCTGACATGAACATTGCTGTATTGTCTGCCAGGAATCCATTTCCCCTTCTGGTACTACGACTCTGAATTTCCTTTGAGGAACCATGCCTCCCTCACACTAAATCGTGTTCTTCAGATGTCACTTATTTCTCCTTGGTTCAGGGAGACAGGAGGGGGACGGAAAGCGGGAGGGGGGGGTGGGGGGAAGCAATAGGATTAACTCCAGTGAGAATTTTGCTCCCAGCATGCCACCAAAAGTGCGCCTATCAAGATCACCATCAACCTCCACTGTGTTAAATTCGCTGGTCAGTTCGCAGTTTCACCTGATATGACCCATGAGCAGCATTAGACTCAGCTGACCACTTCCTCTTCATGTAATTCTCTTTAGTTGGTTCCCAGTTTACACCATACTATCCTGGTTTACAACCCCACAGCCCAACTCCCCAACCCCTTCTCTCTGTCGTCTTGGATGGTTTCTCCTCTTGTCCCCAGACTTCAAGGCTCAGTACTTGAAACTTCTTTCCTATGTGCACTCATTCCTTTGGTGATCTCATCCAGTTTCATTACATTGAAATCCAGCCTCACTGAGTTTAAGCACCACCTGATGACCAAAATTTAACTCCAGACTTAGATATTCATCTGCTCAATTCAAAATCTCCATGTCAAATAGGCATTTCTTATCAAATAGGCATCTCAAACTTAAAACATCCAAACTGAGATCCTAATCTTCCTATTCAAACCTGTTCCTCCTACAGTCTTTCCATCTCAGCTCAATGCAACTCTACCGTTCAGTTTCTTGTAAGGCCCAAACCTTGGAGTCAGTTTCCTTTTCCCTTTGTGTCCCAGCCAGATTCTATCAGAAAATACCATCAGCTCTGTCTTCAGAATAGATCCAAAATCCAATCACTTCTCACTGCTTCTGCTACAATCATCTCTCACCTGCATTACTGAAGTTCTCTCCCAACTGGTCTCTCTCCTTCTGCCCTTGCCCCCTTTCGGTTTATCCTTTATATGCAGCCAGCATGTTCCTATTAAAATGCAAATTGGATCAAATCACTCCTGAGGTCAAAACCCACAGTGGTTTCCTATCCCACCATCTAGAAATGCAAAGGCTAACCAGTGGTCTGCAAGGCACTAGAAGATCTGTTTAGACCAAAACCATCTCTCAGCTCTCACTTCCTTGCTCTCTCCAACCCAGCAACATGGCTTCCCTGCTATTTCTTAAACATCTCATTTCTCTTCAGGACTTTTGACTTGCTTGCCTGGAATGTACTTCCTGGAGACAGTCACATCTTCACCTCTTTAAGGTCTTCCTTCAAAATCACCTTATAGCCCTAGTGGGTTTGGCTCAGTGAATAGAGCGTCGGCCTGCGGACTGAAGGGTCCTAGGTTGATTCCGGTCAAGGGCACTTGCCCGGGTTGCGGGCTTGATATGTAGTACAGGGTGTGCAGGAGGCAGCCAATCAATGATTCTCTCTCATCATTGATGTTTCCATCTCTTTCTCCCTCTCCCTTCTCTCTGAAATCAATAAAAATATTTTTTTAAATCACCTTCTATTTTACCATCCTTTCTAAAATTGTAATCTCCCAACATTTCTTATTCCCCCTTCCCTGCTTTAATTTTCTCCTTAGTACTTATCATCACATAATATGCCATACATTTTACTTTTATTTTTTGGCTTATTGTCTGTATCCCTTCCACCTAGAACAGGGGTGGGCAAACTTTTTGACTCGAGGGCCACAATGGGTTCTTAAACTGGACCGGAGGGCCGGAACAAAAGCATGGATGGAGTGTTTGTGTGAACTAATATAAATTCAAAGTAAACATCATTACATAAAAGGGTACGGTCTTTTTTTTTTTAGTTTTATTCATTTCAAACAGGCCGGATCCGGCCCACGGGCCGTAGTTTGCCCACGGCTGACCTAGAATATAAGCCCTATGAGGTTACAGATTTTGTTTTGTTTCCTGCTGTATCCTCAGTGCCTAGAAAAGGGCTTGACACATACTCTTTGCTCAACAAATATTTGTTGAATGATGAGTACATCTCCTTTTTGCTGGCTCTTATCTATCAAACATAAGCAAGTTCACTCTAGCCTTAACATTCTTCCCTTGATCTGACTCATCCCACAAGTCAGCTCTCTTCTTCCCTCCACCAACTCACTGCTCCTACTTTCTTAACGTCTGCTCTTTAACCTCTTTATATGGCTAAATAAATCTGTTTTCACCAAGGACACTATAAGCTCCAAATTTTCAAACACAATCACCATACAGTATTTATCCCACTTTAAAATGTACCTTTAGAGTTTTGGGGAGTTCTTTTGTGGGTGGGGGGATAAAGAAACTGTGGGTAAGAAACATTATAAAATGCATCTCAATTCCCAAGCACATTAATTACACTGTGGGGTAGGGGTAGACTACAGGAGGAAGTATGCTCAAAGAGGAGGAGAAAATTCTCATTTTCTGTCTTGCCTATTCTGCAACTCTGGAACTTCTTGATACTTTTCTCAAAATACCCTTTCCCTTGGCTACAAGGTTCAGACTCTCTCCTTGGCTTTCTTGAGCAACTACCTTTCTAGCACTCTTTCTGAATCACTTTTCTTAAGTTCTTTCTCTTCCCATCCTTTTATTAATATTGGTATTTCCGTAGGTCCCATTCTTCATCCTTTTTGTTTTCATTTTCTATACTTCCCAGGGTGACTTATCCATGCCCATACTTTTAACCACTGACTCCATGCTCCAACTCCAGCTCCCATTATCTCTCAATTTCCACCAGACCTCTCCAAGCTCTAGACCCAAATTTCTAGCAACCAACAGAATATCTCTTCCTTGATGTCTTCTTATAAATATTCAGGTTGAGCATGTGCTAGGATGAACTTATCTCCCTCCTCCCCTGCCAAATCTACACCCCTCCCCCATTCCCAGCCTTATATATAAACATTTATTGACCCAGTCATCTAAATCTAAACTTGAAAATGTCTTGACATCTTTCTCTCTTTCCCTCCCAACATACCACCTAACCCTCTACCTCGGGAATATTGTCTAAATCCAGTCCCTCCCATCCGTCCCCCATTTAATGCCTTAGGTGCAGGTCTCCATCATTGCCGGGAGCCGGTCCATCCTTGCTGCTTGACACAGTCGCTGCAGGGAAGAAACATCTGCACAGCATGTTTCAAGGGACCTGGCGTATATGGCATACTGTTCTTAATATGTTTGCTCCCCTTCTTGGCGCTATGTGTTTTAACCAAGGTCACCTCTCCGAGAAAGGTTGTTTCCCCAGGTAGGGATTTTCCCCTGAAGTTAGGGAGGGAATAAAACCCCTTAACTAAGTGCCAGGCAGGTAGTTAATCACTTTAACTACAAACAATCACACTTAAGCTACATAATCTTTACTCCCTGGAATAAGAAACGCCCTAACCTTTGGAATAGAAATTGACAGGATTAAAATCAACTGGTATAAATACAGATGTAACAAGACAACGAGAGACAGAACCTAGAGAACGTGGTGATTGAACATGGCAGGAGAACCTGGAAAGATCCTGGACAGAACCTAAAGACAGAACCTAGAAACAGAACCTAGGGAGAGAACCTGGCTGAAGAACATGGCTAGAGAACCTGGATACAGAACCTGGATAGAACTTGGCGACCGAACCTGGCTGGAGAACCTAGACAGAACCTGGCTGGAGATCCAAGACAGAACCTGGCTGGAGAACCTAACCAGAACTTCGCTGGAGATCCTGACCAGAACTTGGCTGGAGATCCTAGCCAGAACTTGGCTGGAGATCCTAACCAGAACTTGGCTAGAGATCCTGGCTAGGCTGCTGATCAACTGAACGCTGTCTCCGTGTCATTCCTTCTTCGCCGACTCCGTCCACACCTTTGGGGACCCCTGGACCCGCTGGGGTCAGACCCCAGCACATCATCTCTCACCTACTGGACTATTGCAGGAGCCCAATACTTGTCTCCCCCCCATTGCTCATTAACTACTTGGTTCATTCCCTCTAATACCAGATTCATAAAGCCAAATCTTAAGACCACTGAGTATAATGATAACATAAAAGAAAATACTTTGCCACACCCTCCCACATTCTTGTGAAAATTTACATCAGTATCTTAAAAGAAATGGTTTTTTTTCCTCCAAATAAAATGCATTAGAATTAAGAAATGGTATTAATGGCCAGTATCGCCTCTTCTGAGACACAGCAGCATGACCAGGGCCAAGTAGAGGACTTAGTTGGCCCTCCCCACACCCATTAGCTTGGGAACAACAAAGGTGCACTATGGGAGAAGAGCAGCAGAGCAGGACGGGAACTCTTTGGGAAACCCTGGGCTTGCTGTTTTGTCTTTCTTTGTTTTGTTTGTTTGGGTGTTGGTTGTTGCCTCTGTGTAGAACTGACAGCCATGTATCCAGTTGGTTGTTGCCTCTGTGTGGAACTGGCAGCCATGTGTCCACCATGAGTATAAAGAGACTTGACAAGTGATCTCCAACAAAAGGCATTGCTTGGGCAAGGCACTAAATGAAACAGGAGTTCACTTCCCAGTTCAACAGAGGTTGGCTCTCAGTGGGAAAGGGGCAAAAGCAAGAAAATGGGCCCAGAGAAGGTTCCTTCCTGAACATCTTTATGTCTCTGCACAACAAGACTGACAGAATTCTGACAGTCCTGGCCTCTCTGTCCTCCGAAGCATTGAAACATGGCTATATGGTGACAGGACTTTTGTTTTCTTTCTTGGATCTGAATGAGCTTTTTTGGCTAGAAGACTATCTTCTCACACATAGAAGGGGAATCTAGCATTTGGTGATTGCATTCTTCCAGGATGCAAACAGAATCTGAGGGAGCCAAGGTTAGAAGATGCATTCCAGCCCTCTCTAATACTGGATAGTAATGAATCTCCCCAAATTCTTCCTTAAGTCTTGTTAGAATAAGATGAAAATTCATATGTTCATTTGCACACACACAAAAGGAATTTCTTTTTTTTTTTCAGGATAAGATTAGATAAATTTTGCAATAGAGTAGGAAGAACAAGAGGAAAAGCTTTCCTCCAAAATAGATGTAGGAAAGAATGGGAAATCTTCCTTTGTTTATTTTTTAGTTAGACACAAGAGGATATTGCTGTGAGAACCGAGCAAACTAAGATTAAAAGATTTCATGGAAACCAAAAACATTGTAACTGAATGAAAGTTTATATTGGAGATAATTAAGGAAAATTGAATCAGTGATGTAGAGTACAATCTTGGGAAAATATTCTCAGAATACAAAGAAAAGTAAATGAAGGAAAAGAAGGAAGGAGGAGAAAGAAAGAAAGAAAGAAAGAAAGAAAGAAAGAAAGAAAGAAAGAAAGAAAGAAAGAGAGAAGGGAGGGAGGGAGGGAGGGAGGGAGGGAGGAAGACGAAAGATAGTTAGTTTTAAAGATAAGAAATCCAAATAACAGGTTCCTAAAAAGAAAAAACAAAGCAGAAACATTGATCAAAGTTATGACAAGAGAAATCTTTCTTGCTCCTAAAAAGTCCTGAATTTAGAAATCAAGCATGTTTACCATATTCGAGGCAAAATTTATGAAAGGAAGTCTATGCTGAGTTATGCTATTGTGAAGAGTATAAACATCAGGAATAGAGAACAGAAAAAGACATGCAGGTTGAAAGCTAATTGTCCTCGGAAATTATAAAGCTATATTCTCTATTATGAAATAAAATTAATTAAAATTAATGGTTTAAACAAAATAACAATCACTTGGAACTTTAAGAAGTATTATCCTGGATTAAAGAGATAATAAAAATGCACTATTAGCCTGGCCGATGTGGCTCAGTGGTTGAGCGTTGACCTATGAACCAGGAGGTCCCCAGTGTAGGACTTGCAAGAGGCAGCTGATCCATGATTCTCTCTCCTCATTGATGTTTTTATCTCTCTCTCCCTCTCCCTTCCTCTCTGAAATCAATAAAAACATATTTTTTAAAAATGCAATATTAAACTACTTTGAAAGCTACAACACTACATATAAAAATGTAATGGCTCTATTCTTAACTATATGTTTCTGTATAAAAACACTCAGAGAAGATTCAGAAAAGCAATTATGGCCAAAAAACTTGAATATCTTTATTTTATGAAGAGCTCACATAAATTAATTTAAAAACATAAAATCCAAATAAATAATAAACAAGCAAGGGATGTAAAGTGACATAAAAGAAGCAGCACATTATGTGGAAAATGTCAAATTTACTGGTAATTAAAGAAATACAAAATAAAACAACATCAAGGTAGATAAGATTATTTAAAAAACAAGAACAAAAATACCAAAACTGTCAGAAATTCAGCAAAACAGGTCCTGCTTGTGGGAACATGAAGGATCTACTCTTAGGGATAGTAGTAACTTGGCAATAGTAATCAGGAACTTTAAGAAACATTTACAAATTTTAATTCAGTAATTCTACTTTTGGGACTCTGTCCTCAGCATGCAAGCCTGTATATGGAACAACGCCATGCACAAAGATGTTTACTGGAAAAGGCAACAACCTAAACGTTCAACAACAGGGGAATCTTTTCTTTTTATTATTTTTGTTAATCCTCACCAGAGGATATTTTTCCATTGATTTTTTTTTTCTTAGAATGGTAGGGAGCGGGGAGAGACAGAGAGAAACATCGATGTGAGAGAGACAAATTGATTGGTTGCCTCCAGCATAGCCCCTGGTTGGGGCTGTGATGGAGCCTTCAACCGAGGTACGTGCCCTTCATCAAAATGGAACCCAGGACTCTTCAATCCACAGACCGAAGCTCTATCCACTAAGCAACTGGCTAGGGCAACAGGGGGAAATTTAAATGAATGCTGTAACTATAAAAATTATGCTAACTAAGACTATGCTATAAGATGGAAAGGACTTTTGCTTCCCTGTTACACTAAAAGCCAGGCTTTTCAATTGTACACATATGCAGCCTAATGATCACAATGCCATCTCATAAATTTTCAAGGTTTTAGTCAAGTAAATGCTGAAAGAGAGAACAACCTAGCATAGTAAAAGGACTTGCAAGGAAACACACCAAAGTATTATCATGAGTGATTTTTTTCAAGGTTTTAGTCAAGTAAATGCTGAAAGAGAGAACAACCTAGCATAGTAAAAGGACTTGCAAGGAAACACACCAAAGTATTATGAGTGATTTTTTTCTTCTCTCCCCTAATTTATATTTTCATATTTTCTTTAATGGACATGTGCCATATTACTTACATCCTCACAGACATGAAGGAATTGTCTACATTCTTCCTATGAATCAAAAGGAAACAACACCCTCTCAGACATGAAGGAATTGTCCACATTCTTCCTATGAATCAAAAGGAAATACCTCTGTATGTAGGGTGTGTGCTGCCATTGTTCCTGGGTCTCCAACGTCATTTTTATATTCTAACACAAAAACTGCAGGAAGAAAACATGCTACGCAAATTCTCCCCTGTCTTCTTTTCTCCAACTTATTTTTTTCCTCATAATTCCTTCAATTTTCCAAACCTAAAGAAATTCCCTCAGTCCTCTCTCCCCTCCTTTGTACCTGGGACATTTCCCACTTTACTTCTGCAGCGTGGAGACAATGCCCAGGCACGCTGCTCCCAGTCTCGGAGCCCTGGGTCCCTGCTGCCCCAGGTCCCTGGCCTTCCAAGCACCCAGCAAAGGGCTCTGGAGGCAGCACTGCTCCAGTGCTGTTCAGGTCAGAGGAGTGAATGAAAGCAACTTAGGAAACTCAGAGCCTTGGAGAAAGAGGGGAGATGTTTGGGAAAACCAATACAGGGCCTTCTTTGTGTAATAATTTGTGCGAAAAAGATTCAGACTTGTTTCCCGTATGGCAAATTAGGGGCCTCAACTTCCTGTTCTGGGCATATATTGACTGAACAAACAAACAAATGAACAAACGAATGAATTAGGCTTCCCATTATCCTGCAAGGACATAGCTGATCAGAGACTCCAAGTGATGGCTAGGAGAGGGATTGGTCATTTGGTACCAAAATAAGCCCTGAGGTTAAGGCATGCAATGACCCTATAACATGGCTAGTCAAAGTGTGGCCTAAGGAAGGGCAGCATGACCATCACTTGAGTTTGTTAGAATGCAGAATCTCCGGCCCCACCCCAGAGCTACTGGATCAGAATCTGCATTTTGATAAGATCCCCAATGATACACGTGTTAAAGTTTGAGAAACACTGCCTCAGAGCATTCACACACATTCACCAAGACCGAGCGAGTGCCTCTACTCTTCGGCACTTCCATCAAACCATCAAGAGGCTAGATCAGTGGTCGACAAACTGCAGCCCCTTGAGTGTGGCTCTTCCACAAAATACCACGTGCGGGTGCGCACGTACAGTGCGATTGAAACTTCGTGGCCACACTCAAGGGGCCAAAGGCTAGATGATGATTTCTCACCACTAGGGCTGCCCTCAATTTTGCCTTTGCTCCTGAGAAGATACTCTTGAAATGCAGTGTAGCCAAGTAAAAGCAAGACCCACAACTGGCATTTCTAAAAACTATTTACTGAATGTGTCTAATGACCATGCAAGATAAGCATAAGGAAATAATTTAATATGCAGCAGCTAATTGCTTTGTAAAGTGTTAGTGGATTACATGTCTGATAATCCACTAACCCTTAATAGCTGGGACTACACTTCAGACTTCTGCCTTCAAATCTCCAGGCCAGACATGTAAATAGGTTCCCTGCTCAGAACTTGGAAAAGGTGAAAGAGCTTTTTACTCTTAAATCTGGGCTGTGGTTTCAGTAAAGGAGAGAGAAAAGATCTGTAAGCATTGCTTGGACTAGGAAGGGGCTTGTTGGCGGCACCAGACTCTACTCAGCTTTCTAGAGCAGCGGTTCTCAACCTGTGGGTCGCGACCCTTTTGGGGGTCGAACGACCCTTTCACAGGGGTCGCCTAAGACCATCGGAAAACACATATATAATTACATATTGTTTTTGTGATTAATCACTATGCTTTAATTATGTTCAATTTGTAACAATGGAAATACATCCTGCATATCAGATATTTACATTACGATTCATAACAGTAGCAAAATTACAGTTATGAAGTAGCAACGAAAATAATTTTATGGTTGGGGGTCACCACAACATGAGGAACTGTATTAAAGGGTCGTGGCATTAGGAAGGTTGAGAACCACTGCTCTAGAACCACTGAAGTATCCCATCCTTTGAGAAGTTTTCTCAGAAATCATCACTCCCTATTGTGTTTCTCGTGGCATTTTCTTTAGACTTGTAGTACAGCTCTTAGGGAGGTAGGAGAACTTAATGCATTAGGAACCCAGGCTTTGCAGCCTAACAATATAGGTCTAAATTCCCCCTCTGCCTATTATTAGCTGTGTGACCTAGGCCACATAACTTCCCTTCACAGCTGTGAGATGCAGAAATCTATAATCATAGGTATATTCTGAAGATTACATGAAACAATGCATAAAATAATTACAGTGCCTGGCATATAGTAAATACTAAATCAATGTCCGCTATTATTACTAGCACTTCATAAAGTCTGGATTCAATTAGAATTGTTTGTATATGTGTCTGTCTTTCCCACTAGACTGTAAGCAAACTGTTTATATCCCACACATCTGGCACAGGGACTTACAAATGGTAGACACAATAATATTTGTCAAATTGGTTTGAAGGTATGCCAGGGAGAAGAAAGCGAGGGTGCTAGAAGCAATTGTAATGTACTTCATGATTTTACCCAGTGCCAACCTTTATAGTGTTTGTTTTCTTCTAATACAGTGGTTCTCAACCTTACTAATGCCGCGACCCTTTAATACTGTTCCTCATGTTGTGGTGACCCCCAACCATAAAATTACTTTCATTGCTACTTCATAACTGTAATTTTGCTACTGTTATGAATCGTAATATAAATATCTGATATGCAGGATGTATTTTCATTGTTACAAATTGAACATAATTAAAGCATAGTGATTAATCACAAAAACAATATGTAATTATATATGTGTTTTCCGATGGTCTTAGGCGACCCCGTGAAAGGGTCGTTTGACCCCCAAAGGGGTCGTGACCCACAGGTTGAGAACTGCTATTCTAATACCAGAGTCCATTGTCTCAGACTGTGCTATAAAAGACTGAGGCTGGGGAGACATTATTTCTGGAACCATATGTTCTGTTCAGAGAGACTGAGGTTGTGCTATGAGGCATCTGAAATATCCAGTTGTCCCCTGGCTGAGGGGTATTGGGGACTGCAGTTCAGCCAGAGCTAGACTGGCCAAACTGGGCACCCTGGCATGGGGCTGCATCAGCTTGGACTATCACCCACCTGGTAGGGATGCATTTTGTTTTTCAGTGTATTCACTTAGCAGCGGTTCTCAACCTGTGGGTCGCGACCCCTTTGGCGGTCGAACGACCCTTTCACAGGGGTCGCCTAAGACCATCCTGCATATCAGATATTTACATTATGATTCATAACAGTAGCAACATTACAGTTATGAAGTAGCAACGAAAATAATTTTATGGTTGGGTCACAACATGAGGAACTGTATTTAAAGGGCCAGAAGGTTGAGAACCACTGATTAGAGGGATGTCTTTACAGACTGCACAAGAACTGTATGTACCAGCGGGAGCTCTATAGCAAACTCAAAGGTCCCCTTTTAAACCAGCCTCCTGACTCTTGGATGAACATCAACTAAAAGAATACTAAGTTTATAAATATTTATTGAGTGCCCATTGTGTGCTAAACATTGCTCCAGACCCTGAAGATCCAACGGTAAATTTAAATATTATAGTTGGGGGGCAGGGAAGGCAATTCAGAGGGCAGGATTGTAAACAAGTATGACAAACCACCGTAGGCATTAAGTGGTGAGGTGTTGTAGAAACATCCAAGAAAAAGCCAAGTCTAACAACCAAGATGAGGCCTGAAGGAGGGATTGTGACAGCTAACATTTATTGAGCATCTACTTATATGCATAAGGCCCTATTCTGAGAACCTTGTGTGACTCCCTCATTTAGTCCTTACAACAACTCTATTAGGTAGATATTATATTATCTTCATTTTATAGATGAGGAAACTGAGGCACGAAGACAGTAAATGATGGAGCTGGGGTTCAAACCCAGGCAGCATGGCTCCACGCTAAACGGGAAGAAGAGAGACAGACAGGCCTTAGAGGCCGAGATAAGCTCCTTGCAACAGTCTGGGAGGGAGGAACCAAGCAAGGTCTTTTGGGGAACTGAAAGCGGCTGGGGGTGGGGAAGAAGGCTTGCTCTGCAGCTTAGAAACCAGAGGCAGGGGATTTCTGGTCTAGTCCAGTTGTATGATTCCTGTCACCTAACCCATCCTGGCCTCGGTCTCTCTTTTCTGTGAAAGGCAATATGACAATAACTGGGCTCTACCATAGAGAAGGGCCATGAGTACCAAATGAGAAGAAAAAAAATATGTGAACTTGACAGGAAAGCACAAATTCCTCCCCAGCCTTGCAATTTCACAGTAGCATTGCCCCAGTAGCTTCAAGGATTTGCAAACCTGGAATCAAGTGTCCGGGCAGTAGCACAGCGAGAGCGGTGGGAGTAGAGCAACAGCATAGGGAAGAAAGGCCCGCGGATGCTGTGTCCATTGCCTGCATCCACACTCACCACTTACTGTGAGATCCCAAGGCAAGCTCCTCTCCTACTACCTCAACTCCATCAGCCATAAAATAGGGATGGTAACGTACCACTCATTCCATACATTGATGTGAGTCATAAGTAACACATGTAACATGCTTAGCACAGCTCCCAGCACAGACTTAGTAAATGTTAACGGCTATCGTTATTAACCTTATTAAGAAATCTGTTGCTCATTTCATTCCTCCGCATTCTATGTGATAAAAACGCGTGGAGTTATTAGAAACTAGAGATAATGAAGAAGGTTTGCAACCCTACACACTCACATGTCTGCAGAGATTCCTCCTGGCTCCCACGGACTGGCAAGCAGCTAGCTTTCCGTCCTGGCAGAAAATGCCCAAAAGAGGTAAAAGACAAGAGACTGCACACCATTTGTGCAAAGCCGGCTGCTCTTGTAGTTTTTAGACAAAATCTAAATATAGTCAGTCAAATACGCCTTGCTTTTTCAAGATAAAACTGTTCTTCTTCAGCCCTCCATCCCCTCTCTGCGCTGCCTCCCCCCATACACACACACACACACTCCCACACCCCTTCCAAGCTTTCAGTCTTTTGCAAGAAGCTTACTCCGGGGTCCTGTTGTGACAGCTTCTAGCCACATTAACTTCTCTAACTCCCTGCAGAGAAGCCTTTGCTAATTTCACAACAGGAAAGCACGCAGGAAATTAGAGAACAAAACAAATCTGCACACTGAGCCCAGCATCTTCAAGCAAATACGCTGAGGTCCCGACCGAAGCAAGATGCCTCTGGACTATAAATGAGGCAGCTGCCTCTTAAACTGCAAGGGGACGGAAGAAGTCATTTACTCTTTAAAAAAAACCACCCAGATCTGAATACAAATGGTAATGAATATTCATGAGCCCCTTCAGCTGCCTCAAGAGCCACCCTTGACTGCAACCACCGGGCTCGCTTCTTAAAGTTTCCCAAAGTTCTTTCTCTGCCTCCTCTCAGAGGAGAGGGTGGGAAAGTTCATTTAGGGCTCAGTGCCTCTTGCTCTTTCAAGTACTTGCTTTTGGTCTGGGCTTTGGGTTTGTTTGTTTTTCTCCTCTGTTTTTTTTTTTTTTTTTTTTTTTTTTTTTTTTGTCCTTAAGGATTCGGATCAAATCAATTTTGCTCTTACCCTTTACATCTTCCATAACTGGCAGCTTTTGTGTTCTTCCTCTTTGCTCTTTTTTTTTTTCCGCCTCTGCTTGCTGTGGTCGGTCTCAGTGAGAGAGGTACTCAAGGAACAGAGATATAACAGACCCTCCGGCTCGTGGGAGGGGCTAAACTTGCCGGCCCGTTTAGGAAGGAACCTCTAACTCTGTTTCATTGACTGGAAACAACAGATTGGCCTTGGCGGAGGAGTCCAGCTGCTCATTTCCGTAGTTACCAGAAGGCTTCCCAGGGTTGTAACTTTCTGTGTTCGTATTCAAATATTTCTCTCCCGCTCTTTCCTTCTCTCATTGTTACAGAAACCCATTCTCCCCCTTTGGAAAAAAAAAATGTACCTTGGCTGCAAGCAAAAATGCACTTTACTTATTGTAATTTCGAAGCCAGATAACAAGAAACTTGTTACCTTGGTACCCACTGGGAAAACTGGGAGGCAAGGACAGTTCTTCCCGCCCCAGGAAGCTGATCACTCCTGGTCCCGGACGAGCAATCCTTTTCCGAGGCTTATTAGACCCGAAGAGCAAAGGATCTTCCAAGCGACGCATCAGCCAGTGGCAGGAGAAGTGTTACTGGGCGGAAGGCCGGTGCGACGGCGCCGGAGGCTGCTCGCTGGGAACAGCTCTCTAGCTGTACTGACGCAAGTTGTACACCTTTTTCCAGACGACTTCCGCCTCTTAACGTCTTCTGAGCAGAAATTGCTACACTTGGGCTTTGTCAAGATGACCCAAATACAGATAAGAGGCTGGCCAAAAGGTTTAAAAACTGTGTATACCAGGTTATTTTGAAATCAGGACAAGAGCTAATCCTCTGAGAGGAAGGGAAGTCCTCAAGCCCCAAGGTTGCCTGGGCAGCTTCTCCCTCCAAGAGGCTGTCAGAAACCTTAGCATTTTAGGTTTGAAAGAAACTTCAGCCATCTAGTCTAACCAAGGTCAGCGATGTGGAAAAGTTAAGCCACATGTGTTCACAAAAATAAAGAGCAGGTAGGTGCTCCCAGCATCTAATACAGTTTCTCCCGAAGAGTAGGCTCTCATTAAATATTTGATGAGTGAGTGAATGAATGAACGAATAGCAGCAAAGCAGGAATGTAGATCTGGTTCCTGATTCCTAGTTCATGCTTTTTCTACATTGCTTCTCCAGCATGAGAACTTTTGTCTGAAGCCAATTATAATAAGGTGTTTTCTTTACATAAGCCAGTAAACTTGTGACTATTGAAGATTGTATTTGACTCTATACAGAACATGCATTCTTAGCTGTACAGTCACCCGCCACTTAATGATGGAGATACGTTCTGAGAAATGCAAGGTTAGGCGATTACGTCCTTGTGCAAACATAGAGTGCAGCTACACACGCCTAGATGAGATAGCCTCTACACACCTAGGCCAGGGGTTGGCAAACTCATTAGTCAACACAGCCAAATATCAACAGTTACAACGATTGAAATTTCTTTTGAGAGCCAAATTTTTTAAACTTAAACTATATAGGTAGGTACATTGTTATTAACTTAATTAGGGTACTCCTAAGCTGGCCTTTGCTAAAAACGTCCTCAGTCTGATTGAGGTACGTTCGCTGAGGTCGACCCCTTCCAGCTCTCCCATCCTCAACTCTTGCATGAATCGGGGGCGCCTCCCCCGCGCTGTGTATCCCACTGCCCACCTGCGCCCCGACACCCCCTCACTTCTTCTAACACAACTTCTTCAAAATAGACTCGCCCAGGCCGAAAACCGACTTCTGCGCATGGGCCACGAAGTTTCAATCACACTGTAGTGTGCGCCCGCATGTGGTATTTTGTGGAAGAGCCACACTCAAGGGGCCAAAGAGTCGCATGTGGCTCTCGAGCCACGGTTTGCCGATCACTGACCTAGGCTATATGGTATAGCCTACTGCTCCTAGGCACAAGCCTGTACAGCATGTTACTGTACTAAGCAGCAAAGATTAAATCAAGCACAGGAGAAAATAATGCAATCAAGAGACTGTAAACCAAGATGCATGAGGCTGCCGTTGGTATAACACAACATACTGCTTTACAGCAAACTTTTTTTCAAGTAGAAAGAGTACACTCTGAAATACCAACAAAAAAGTATAGTATAGTGAACACATAAATCAGCATAGTTGTTTACTATCATTATCAAGTATTATGCACTGTACATAATTGCACATGCTATGCTTGTATACTTGGCAGTGCAGTAGGTTTGTTTATACAAGTATCACCACAAACACTTAGTAATGTATTGTGTTATGATGTTTCCATGGTTATGACATCACTAGGCGATAGGAATTTTTTTTTACCTTCGTATACTAGTTTGTGGTCTGTTATTAACCCAAAGCATTGTTATTCGGTACATGACTGTACTTTCAATCACTTTTATTTTTTAATAAGGGCTGAGCTGATTTTTTAGTTTAGGCATCTCTGTTTTTACCTTGCACCACACCTGTCCTATTGTATATGCTCAATAAATGTTTGATGCCTTTATCTGGGCCTGTACAACAAGACTCTTTGTCTTACTAAATGGCTCATAATTACAGGACTTTGCATTCATAATAACAACTAATTATAGTAATTGGGGGGGAAAAAGGAATGTCTCTTCCAAAGCCAATTAGACTCCATCTCTAATAAAGAACATTTCATATTTGTCCTATTGTGGTAAAATTGTTTTTTAGTAATATAATGGGGTATAAGGGAAAACCAGCAATTTTATAATGGGTTTATAACTGTCTTGGCATCATTGTTTTGGAGACAATCTTGAAAAAGAGCATGTCCACATCTTGTGAACTACAGACTGGAGAACAGACCATAAAAGCCAGAAAGAGAAGAGAATGATCAAAGGGAAGATCCAGAGTAAGTGAGAGGTTAGGTGAAAGAAAGGCAGAGCACGTCAAGTCTGGGGCAACCGTTCTCTATGTCAAACAAAATTAAAATTCCAAGGCTCCTCTCATGTTCTACTTGGACACTGCATCATTGATTAAAGGTTACTTTGACAATTGACTCAATGTCTTTCAATTTCATCATAGAGAAACTATCAAGTAAAGTGCTCAACTTCTGGTTAGGCCGGGGAGATAAAATCTCATAATAATTAGCACTTCATAAAAAGGAAAAAGTCATCAGAGTTGAATATATAGTATTGAAAGCATAGTTTTAGCCCCCAACTCATCTTATGTGACCCTTTTGACATTTAATGCTTTTATAGTAGCATGCTTTGTGCTACAATTTAATCACAGTGTCTGGTCTTCACACCCTCCTCAGCATCATGAAAACATGATAGTTAAGTAATATTACTTTTCATTTATCCAAGAATAATTACAAAAGAGATAGGGTTTTTGTGCATCTTTTTAAAGGCCCAAGACTTTATCTTAAAAGACAAATTTTAAATTTAAACAAAAAATGATAATCATTTGTAATAGGAAGTAAAATATAAAAACTGCACTCACAGAGATAAAGGGGTGAAGATAGTCATCCTATTTTAATGATGAAATGGTCTTCGATAATTCTTAGAATGTTTAAAGTTTTGTTTTTTCTGTACCTTCATTCTTCTGACTCTGCTGCCTAGATGATCTTTGTAAAGTGCACACCTGATAATGTCATTCCCAGGCTTAAAAAATTCTAGTCTCCTTATCATCCCTAAAATAAAATTCAGATTCCTATCATGTAATACGTAAGGTCTCTCTCTGCCTCTCTAGCCTCATTTCCTGCCTTAGGTCCCTGCAGCCTAAAAACAAATTATAATTCCCAAACCATAGTCCTTTCATGACTCTGCATTTATACAAGTTTTCCTTCTGTTCAGAATGCTCTTTCCCCTCTTGTTCCTTTGGTCCTCCTACATATCCTTCATGAGTCAGGTTATCTAGTCCTCTGTGAAGCTCTGCCTGACCCCTCTTCAGTCCTTCCTCCCCCTCTCCACAAACATGGCACTGACCCACAGAAGAGATGCCAGTCATGTTACCATGATATGTTACAATTTCATTTATGCCTCAGACCATAAAACATAGTCACATTTGAATTCTCTATCCTCACAATCCAAGTACAATTCTTCTAGCAAATTCTTTGGTTTCTATCTTCAAAATATACGCAGAATCTGACCTGTTCTCATTTCCTCCACTGCTCCCAAGCCACACCATCTCTTACCTGGTTTATTGTGATGCCCTTCTTCCAGACTCTGCTCTTAGCCCTGTTCAGTCCATCTCAACCCAGATCCCATAGTGACTCAACTAAAACAAAACAAAAGATCATATAATTTCTCTGCTCAAAACCCTCCAATGGCTTCCATTTCACTCCAAACAAAACTACAGTCCTTCCAACTGGCCTGTTCCCCTTCACTCTCAGACTTTCTTTCCTACTACTTTCCTCTCCTTGCTTCCTCTGTTCCAGCCTCAGAGTCTTTGTACCAGCTGTTCCTTCTGCCTGGAATGCTGTTCTCCCAAATATCCACACGGCTCATTTTATCATTCCCTCTATAGGTCTTGTCTTTACCTTCTACCCCAGCTCAAGATTGTGATCTCTAAATGCTATTTTCCACTAAAACAAACCAAGACTCTTTGGGGAAATGGCCGATTTCAAGTCGGGCGCAGGAAGTGTGAAAGATGAGACTAGAATATGTTGTCATGCCAGAAGCAAGGACACTGTCTAAAACCTCCAGGGTCGTGTCAAAAGGACTCAGAGACAACTAACCAAAATAGCAAAAATTTGAGCAGCAATTAGAAATAACAACTGAAATGGGTCGAAACACATCAGACAGGTTGACACCAAGCGTTCATAAAAATGCTATAAATAAACCATTGTTCACCTTTGAAACCAACTTATTATTCTGAAAACAAGTAAATAAAAGGGGGAAGTATCAACACCCAACATGCCTTTGCCGCACAAAATGTACCAGAAGACAACTAAATCATTGATGAAGGTTAGTTTCCTTAAAATATTCCAAATAATGAACGAATAAAATTAGTAGCATTAGGGTATCACCATTGTACAAACACCTAACCAAGTAATGAAGCTCAGTGATAATCAATGACTGCTAGTCTCTGCTCTGGTCCGTTCTGTGCCAGTCTACTCTGGGCTGGCACTGCTCTGCTCATGAGAGATATCTTTGGCGGTTCAGCTCCACCTGGGAAAATTTGATTTTCAGTGGAAAGGGAAAGTGCGCTCCCAAAGCCAGAGGGGAGCTGACATATAGACAAAAGTGCCAGCCCCTGATCCCTGATTGGTCCAAATGGAGCGGCTCTGATTGGTCAGTGAAAAAGCTGGGATATAGCTGTGCAGCTCTAATGGGGAAAGTCTCAGTCCTATTGGTTGAAATAGGATTCCAGGAACTCATTTATAAGGGCTGGATCAGATGATAGAAATGCAGTGCAGGCAGGCAGCTCAGTGCAGAGACAGGCTGTTCAGTGCAGGCTTCTGCCTGCAGTGCAGTTTGCATGAGAGGGCCCTGTGAAGAAAAGGCTGCTAAGCTCTGTTTTGTTTTGTTTTTAAAATTGAGCCCACTTAGCCACCAGGAGTCCTTCTTAATAGGTATCTTCTTTCTCAGGGTCCACACTTTCAACAGACATCCTTGCACATAGCTGGCACTCAACAGGTGTGAGTTCCTTTCCTCTTCACATGCACATATGCTAGATCTGTGTTCAGATTAAACAATACATTGTCTTCTCTTCTTGTGTCTTTTATCTCCCCGCCGCCCCCGGATATCTTACATTTATTTTTTCAGAAGTAACCCAGTGCACCTGAGGGAAATGAGCGGAAGTCCCTTCTTGACCACAGCACAAGACCTCTCCACCCCCTTCCCTAAATTTAAAGTGATCTTAGATATTCAACAGCAACTGTGGAACTGGAGCCATATTGAGAGAGGGGGGTGGGGAGTGAAGAATGACCTGGGGTCCCCCATGTCTTTGTCTTTCCAGGATAAGCCAGTGGCCTTGGTAGTCAGAGAGGAATGCCCTGAACTCCAAGGCAGGGGGAGCCCTTGAATGTTGCAGAATGGCCCCCTCTTCCACAAGGGAAATGTGTGACCAAGCAGTGGCACCAGAAGAAAGCAGGTCTAGAGCATATAACATGGCAACTTCAAGCAGAGCAGACACTTAATAAGGAGTTTGCAGGATTGAAATGAAGATCCTAAACTACAGGTAAATGTCTAACCCGATCCCAGTACTTAGTGAAGTCTGTGTTGTGTAGGCATTACTTTACATCACTATTTCACAATTTACACATAACCACTCTTACTTGAGCTACAACTACTGCCTCTTTCCCTGCATGAAATCTCTTGCATTTTCTGTTGAAGCATTCTCTTTACCTTCATCCTACTACTCCACCCAAGTGCTCTGATTCCTCTAAAGGCCTCAAAGTCTGCAGAGATAATGAGTGAGATGCCACTTCTTTAAGAATGAGAAAATGTAATTCTACTTCAAGAGGCATGCCCCAAATCCATGAATTGCAGGTATGATAACTAATAACAGCTGTAATCTTTAAGGTCAAAGATGTTCATTTCCAATAAACTAATCGCTATCTATAGAAGTCCAATCACTTTATAAAAGTTCCTAAACTTTAAAAAAAAAATTTATGTTAATCTTCACCTGAGGATAATTTTTCCATTGATTTTTCAGAAAGAGTGTAAGGGAGAAAGTAGGGGGGAGAGAAACATTGATGTGAGAGACACATCGATTGGTTGCCTCCCACATGTGCCCCAACCGGGGTCAGGGATCAAATCTGCAGCCCAGGTACGGGCCCTCGACCAGGGTTAGAACCTGCAACCCTTTGGTACATGGGCTGATACTCTAACCACTGAGCTGCCGGCCAGGGCTTAAAATATTTTTTAATTTAAATAAAGACAGTAACAGATCAGTGGTTGTCAAAGATTCATTGGGATGGGGGAAGTGTGGACTAGGTGAAGCACAGAGGGTTTTTTAGGATGGTGACATTATTCAGTATGATACTGTAATGGTGAATGCATAACTGCATTTGTCAAATTTATAGAACTCTAGAGGACAAAGAATGAACTTTAATGTATACAAATTTTTTAAAAAATCATTCAGGGGGTTAAGGGATCCCAAAATGGAATGTAGATTTTGACAAAAGAATCCAACTGTGTTACAAATGTTATGAAACAACCGCACTGAAGCTGGTAGGGGAAAAGTGATGACCTAAGGCGAGGTTTGTAAGACTAAAGGCAAAAGGAATTGTACAAAACCACATTCCTTTACTTGATAAAGTTGTTTCCCGTGGGAATAAAGGTTCGTAATTCTGAGAGCACAATACATGTATACTGGAATCGAACGATTAAGTAAAGGATGACATAGGAGTCAGGGTTCTCACTGTTGGAGCAAAAGGTTTCAGATAAGTAAGGGGAGGTGGCCAGAAAGATCCAGGTAGTGATGGATTAGAGCTGGAGGCATCATTATGAGCTCTAATTTAATATGCAGATTGATAAATAGAGCAATATTTATAGTTGTGTGTATACAAGGTTTAGGATATTTGTTTCCTTGCTCTAAGCCTTAAAAACAGTGAAACCCAAGCAGCAATGAGCATACATAGCCCCCAGAACTTTGTGTTCTAAAGTCACTCCCCAATAAAGGGAACCAGATTTCCCTGGAGAAATGGCTGATTCTAGGATTGGGACAGGAAATATACAAGGTGAGCCTGGAGCATCGTGTAGTGCCAGAAAATAAGGAAGTAATCAAAAAACACCGCAGCAATGAGGAGTATTAAGTTGACACAGGAGCCAACTGTACGAGCTCCCAATAGCCAAAACTAGAACACTTCGAACGACAAAATAGTATTCACTTATAACCCAACATATAAAAGATATATACATGAATATATGCTGATATAAATTGTTGAACATATAAATACTAGAGGCCTGGTGCACAAAAATTTGTGCACTCGTGGGGAGTCCCTCAGCCCGGCCTGTGCCCTCTCGCAGTCTGGGACCCCTCGGGGGATGTCCACTTGCCAGCGGGGAGCAGGCCTAAGCTGCAGTCGGACATCCTTAGCGCTGCTGAGGAGGCGGGAGAGGCTCCCACCACCACTGCTGTACTGGCAGCCGTCAGCCTGGCTTGTCGCTGAGCAGAGCTCCCCCTGTGGGAGCACACTGACCACCAGGGGGCAGCTCCTGCATTGAGCGTCTGCCCAATGGTCAGTGTGTGTCATAATGACCAGTCATTTCCAGTCGTTCTGCTGTTAGGGTCAGTTTGCATATTACCCTTTTATTATATAGGATAGAGGCCTGGTGCATGGGTGGGGGCTGGCTGGTTGGCCCTGAAGGGTGTCCCGGATCAAGGTGGGGGTCCTGCTGGGGTGCCTGGCCAGCCTGGGCAAGGGGCTGAGGGCCGTTTTCAGGCTGGCCACACCCCCTTCAGGGTGGGGGGTCCTGCTGGGGTGCCTGGCCAGCCTGGGCAAGGGGCTGAGGGCCGTTTTCAGGCTGGCCACACCCCCTTCAGGGTGGGGGGTCCTGCTGGGGTGCCTGGCCAGCCTGGGCAAGGGGCTGAGGGCCGTTTTCAGGCTGGCCACACCCCCTTCAGGGTGGGGGGTCCTGCTGGGGTGCCTGGCCAGCCTGGGCAAGGGGCTGAGGGCCGTTTTCAGGCTGGCCACACCCCCTTCAGGGTGGGGGGTCCTGCTGGGGTGCCTGGCCAGCCTGGGCAAGGGGCTGAGGGCCGTTTTCAGGCTGGCCACACCCCCTTCAGGGTGGGGGGTCCTGCTGGGGTGCCTGGCCAGCCTGGGCAAGGGGCTGAGGGCCGTTTTCAGGCTGGCCACACCCCCTTCAGGGTGGGGGGTCCTGCTGGGGTGCCTGGCCAGCCTGGGCAAGGGGCTGAGGGCCGTTTTCAGGCTGGCCACACCCCCTTCAGGGTGGGGGGTCCTGCTGGGGTGCCTGGCCAGCCTGGGCAAGGGGCTGAGGGCCGTTTTCAGGCTGGCCACACCCCCTTCAGGGTGGGGGGTCCTGCTGGGGTGCCTGGCCAGCCTGGGCAAGGGGCTGAGGGCCGTTTTCAGGCTGGCCACACCCCCTTCAGGGTGGGGGGTCCTGCTGGGGTGCCTGGCCAGCCTGGGCAAGGGGCTGAGGGCCGTTTTCAGGCTGGCCACACCCCCCTCCTGCTTGCTCCAGCTCCGTGGCTGCCTCCGCCACCTTGGTTGGGTTAATTTGCATATAGTCACTCTGATTGGCTGGTGGGCGTGGCTTGGGGCATAGCAGAGGTTCGGTCAATTTGCATGTTTCTCTGTTATTAAATTAGAAGTGAGAGAATAAATAAAGCTCCTGTTCAGAAGAATTATAAATATGTTATGTAGATACTTTGCCCTCTAGAAGGTGGAACATAACACTCCTTAAGTGTGGGCTGCATGTATCAGCTACCTTTCAAAGACTGGAGTATGGGAAGGGTGAAAGTAAAAGTGATTTTACAGTGGCAAAACTCGACAAACACTATCTCAGCCAGGTGACCAAGATCAACGTCAACAGTGATAAGTCATGTTGTAGTACATATCATCAGTATATGTAATGAAACACTTCACCTCTGTGGTCCTCCTCCAAAAATATCTGTAACCCCAATATAATCATGAGAAAGACATCAGACAAATGCCAACTGAGGGTCATTCTACAAATACCTTACCAGTATTTCTCAAAATTGTCAAAGTCACCAAAACCAAGGAAAGTCTGAGAAAATGTCATAGCCAAGAGGACATGAGGATTTTTTAAAAAGAAAGAGGATATGAGAATTTAATGTAATGTGGAATCCTGGATGGTATTCTGGAACAGAAAAGCAACATTGGGTAAAAACTAGGGAAATTGGAATAAAGTATGGGCGGGCATTAATTAATAATAATGTATCAATATTGGTTCATAGATTACAACAAATGTACCACTGTAATTTAAATTGCTAATAATAAGGGTAATTGGGTATGGAGCATATGAGAACTTTCTGTCCTACTTCACAACTTTTCTGTAAATCAAAATCTATTCTAAAATAAAAAGTTTACATTTTTAAATGTTAAGTTACACATTGTATAGGAGTTTAAATGCAGCTGTTGTACCAAAAGCCCTTGCTGAAGCACATCTTTATTAAAGTAACTGCTAAATGGACATGGTTTTGCAAAAGCATTTGTTACACATGATTTCTTGTTTAAACAGAATCCATTGTATTTACATCCAGCAAAGCAAAGTTAACTCGGGCTGTGTGCCAAGACAGGGAAATGGCCTTGTTATATAGACCCAGTGTGATAATGGTGGTATTCAAATCTTTCTGTCCATGACACATAATATTCCCATTGGTCTAAAAGGGGGGAAAAGGCCTCTACGTTGATTCTCCACTGGCTCAAAAAGTTTCCAAATAACTGTCTCTGGGGAGAAGACAGAAACTCTGGGGCCAGGGTTGGGCAGGAAGGAGTTAGTGACTGCTGGTTCCAGAACTTGAAAAAAAAAATAATAAAAGGAAGGAAAATGCCTACGCTTCTCCAGAAGGCCACCCTAACATGGGAACATTGCCAGAGAACTTGAAGTAGCTCTGAGAAGGAGAAAAGTTGGAGCTGAGAAAAGTTTACCACACTTAACCGACCCTCGGTGTCCGGGACTGTACTTGCTAAGCAGAATACCACCCAAAGGGTGTCCATTCCTGTCTTCTAACTCCAGACATTGCTGGTCCTAGGAAGCAGGGGAAATTTTTTAAAGAACACATGGCCTCCAGAATCTTATGTTCAAGGTCTTAACAGCATGAGGGCACACAGCCAGTTTTTTAAGACAATAATAGCCCACAATACCAGGCCAGTCTATAGCAAAAAGCTCGAGAGTTACTGTTAACGCCTCTGCCTCTGTGGAGATCAACAGGGGTGCACCACCCTGGAGGCAATGCTAACTAAGGTCAGGCACTCTGCTCCCCCTTACATTAGGCCCTTCATCCACTGAGGCCAGCAGAGTCTGAAGAAACAGGAGAGCAGGAAAAGATAACAGTGATTCTCAGGCTTTTGAGATTATTGCTTAGCCTAGGTGGTTCTCCCAGCTCATCCTTCAAGGTCTAGTTCAAACTTTAAATATTTAGTCTTCCAGCTAACGCTCCCTCCTCCAAGTTCTGAGAGCATAATTCTCATCTCATAAGTGCCAAGTGAAGTGGCCCTTGCTTAATGCCATTCCTGGCTTGTTTCCTTTCATGTATAATGTTTAATATATACAATCTAGAGTCCGACTTCATACTCTAGAGCAGGGGTGGGCAAACTTTTTGACTCGAGGGCCACAATGGGTTCTTAAACTGGACCGGAGGGCCGGAACAAAAGCATGGATGGAGTGTTTGTGTGAACTAATATAAATTCAAAGTAAACATCATTACATAAAAGGGTACGGTCTTTTTTGTTTTTAGTTTTATTCATTTCAAACGGGCCGAATCCGGCCCGCGGGCCGTAGTTTGCCCACGGCTGCTCTAGAGTCTAACTACAAATTCTTTTTCCCTCCTCCCCACCTACATCTTCCCATATTTCAGAGCACCTAATGCAGTCTTTTGCATAAGTTCTTAATAAATAGCTGACCTTGATTCGTTACACTAATTTCTCTCAACTATCCATAAGAAAAATTAAATGTAAATCAGGTATTTTTCCCATCTTACCCTTCTGGCTAACCATTCAACATAGCCAGGAGATCGTCATCATTAAGCCCAGCCTACTTATGGTAAGACTTGGTTTGAGGTGGTTATGCATTTCCTTGACCAAATTTGCCTTTCATGAGTCACACGGGACTTTTTGGTTCCCAGCTGACTAGCCACTGCATCCAGTTTGGGTGCAGGGAGATGATGGTACCTAAGCCTCCGGACAGTAGCAAAATCATCTGCCTAGCATCACGGAGAGGGTATCCTACTTACTGCATTTTGCCAGCCTGGGAAAAGATCAACATTCAAAATTCGAAGTGTAATTTCTACTAAATGTGTATCGCTTTTGCACCATTGTAAGTCAGGGGCTGTCTGCACACAGTTGGGTATTATAGCATTGTTTTTAGTGTCAAAAACAAAGTCAGGAAGATACCTGGAATGGTTAACAAAATTATATTGATCAGGGGAGTAAGAGAGCTGCAGTTAATAGTTTGCCCTTGTCAGTCACTGGCTCAGGGCTGGAGGGTGGGACATAAATGCTTAGGTGCCTCTAGGCCCCCTTGGCACAAGCAAAGCATGTTCCAGCATCCTGAGGGCTCACTCAGAGACACAGGGAAGGCTATGGGGCGGGCTGCACCAGAGCTGGTGTGCTCAGAAACACTGAAGAGGTCTCAGGGTGTGTGAGGGCAGCACTGACAAGCCTGCTTCCAGTGGTCTTGGGATTAGTATAAATCAGTGATGGCGAACCTATGACACGCGTGTCAGAGGTGACACGCGAACTTGTTTTTTTGGTTGATTTTTCTTTGTTAAATGGCATTTAAATATATAAAATAAATATCAAAAATATAAATCTTTGTTTTACTATGGTTGCAAATATCAAAAAATTTCTATATGTGACACGGCACCAGAGTTAAGTTAGGGTTTTTCAAAATGCTGACACGCTGAGCTCAAAAGGTTCGCCATCACTGGTATAAATCATGGCAATTTTTAAACAAAAACTTACGCACCTCACGCATGTGCATGAAAAGGACATGCGCAAGGAATGGAGGGTGGAAATGGATGAGGAGAGGCAAAGGCATTTTTCTTGATTTTTATTTATACATTTTTATATTATTTCCACTAAATATTAAAAATTGTCATAAAAACTGTAGGGGGGGAAATTAGCTAGAATCTTTTAATACATGGATCATTCCCAAGTAAAATTCTTTCTCAGAATGTGAATTAGTCACACAAATCTCTCCCAACTCTGAGGTTCTTCTGACCTAGTTCCAAGTACGAGATAAACCCTATTGTTTTTAAAATAATCGCTTGTCATTTAACAGGCGACCTTCATTTTTTAAAAAGTTTAGGTTTGCTGAATTATAATACTTAAATGCTTTTAAAAGCCAACCAGGAGTCTAAAATTAAATTAGAATTCACCTGCATTAAGAACCTTTACAAATAACTCATCTGAGTTGGCAACCAGATAAAAAGATGATCTTCCACGCAACACTAAGCATGCTCGCACCATGACAGACACAGCATCACTGACAGTTCTGCTTGGAAACAGACGGATTTCTTTTGACACTGACTGCAAGCACATTCTGAATTTCAAAACATTACAAATCTGTTTTTACCAAGTGTTTTAGAATCACGGATATACAGACTATACATAGAAAAAGTCTCTAAGCCTACCCCCTCGCCTGTTCGCCATAATTTCTTCCAGGAAAAACAGAAATTGCACAGAGGTCTGTGCTCTGAAGCCTCCGGGATGACAGCGAGAGCCGCCGGTGGAGACGTGTCTGTGGGAGGGAGAGCTGGGGAGCAGAGGGATCCGCACCGCGTGCCATCGCGTGCTGTTGTGCCTCGCAGACTGCACATGGTTTGCCCTGTGTCCATGACCCAGAGGATGAGCAACATGCAATGACAGGATGTGCACACGCGTGCCATCCGACCAGGGGAAGGTACAGAGAGTTGTCTGAAAATACTCCATCAATACTCCACTAATGTAAATATTCACCACATGTACAATTACTTGTTACTGCACTTTGTGTTATGAAATAGGAGCAAGCTAGAAGAGAACCGATGAGGAAATAAGTCCCCCCTTCTCTGTTTAACTGCCCTCTAGTTCCTTCTGCCTAGTAGAAAAGGCTTTGTGAAAAAGAATCTACAGGCTCCCAAACAGCAGGTAATATGCCATGGTTTGTTACAGCCGTGCTGCATCACAGCCTCCCATAGAAGCCTCCCGTAGAGTCATATTTTGCTTTTTATCTCTGTTATTGAAGCACAGAGCAGATCCATTCTTAAGCCACCACATTTAGGAGTCCACGATTTGTTATCTTTGTTTTCTTTACATCAGCTTAACTCCATCTCAGCTCCTCTGAGCTGGCAAGAAAGTCCATCACAATTATTACTGGAGTCTCCGTATCTCCCTGGTTTACATCAGAATCCAGGAGACGTGCGAGGGTCATAAAATAGGGAAAGGACTTCTAAGCTCTCACCTACCTTGATCCCCTCTGATATTTTCACTGCCCAGATTTGAAATGTGACAGGCTTTCTGTTCCAGTGTTAAGTAAGGAGGAGCTAAGTACAATGCCAGGAGTGGAGCCTCCCTGGGGCACCATACAGCCATCCTCTCTGAAATATTACCAACCAGGACAGGACCACCGAACAAGAGCGAGTCCCCCACCACCCATGGCTCACCAACGTCCATCCCCTCCTCAGTGCTGCAGATTTCCCACGCTCTCTCCTGGCCCTCAAAAGCATCCCCTTTTATTCCTTCACTGTTTACCCTATTGCTTCAGGGTACATTCCATAATTTCAACAATAAGCCAGGGTAGGACTGGGAACTCATAATAAATAACATCTTAACAAAAGTATCCAGCCAATTGCTCTGGTATTATTCCTTCCCATCCCAAATTTCCCTTCAATCCTCACCCCACCCTCCATCACTGTGAGACTTGGAGTTCTGGGAAGAAGGGACTGTTTATTACTCATTTCGCATCCTCTAAAATACCTAACGTGGGGATTTTCAACCACTGCACTCATGAATCAAATCGCTCCCAGCAGCCCTTCCAAATTTTTATTGACGTGTAAAAAGAAATTTGATTTTTGCTACAAATTAGTATAAATATTGTGACAGCAATGCCTGAGCTGTAAAATGAAGCACATCAGATACTGGGCATGGAGCAGCTTTGCTGTAACTAAGACGTGTGAGGTTAGCATGTCATCAGGTCGGCACGACGGAGAAACTGCAAGAACTCTGCCTCCAAGAAGAGCACAGCCAGGGCAGAACCAGCTCTCCTCGAACAGCAGCCATCCTGCAGAGCAGACCGCAGAGAGCCCTGATGCTTTTATTGACCCGGTGATGGCAATTGCCGTGTCCTTGTCACTGGCCTGATTAGTGTTGCTTTCAGTCATTTGATTATCTCACAATGTGTCTCCAAAACATCCTAGAATCTGAAGTGTGCTTCCATGGCAGAGACTGCTAGATGTTCACTCCTCTTGTTCTCATTTTCTTCCTCTCCAAGAGATATCCATTGTTTCGCCACCCAGCATAAAGACTACATTGCCCAGCCTGCCTTGCAACTGCGCGTGGAGGGGATGGTGAATCACTCCGGGGACTAGCAACCATGGGTATCCAGGACTATGCCTGGTGCTTGGCCCGAAGGGGCAAGGAGAGGAAGGAAGTGGTTCCTGGAAACCACAGAGTAAGCCCTGGCTAAAGGAGACAGCCTCCTGACAAGAACTGTGGCTTCTGTATTGGGTTGGGGTCTGTCAGAAATAGACCTTAAAACGAAGATTTCAGCACAAGTAGTTTATTTAGCAAACAATCCCAGGAGGCACTGTAAGAGGGCAGGTAAATGAGATGGGACAGGAAGGAGGCCCGGGCAGGGTGCCATTGCTCAACAGACCACCACTGAGTGCTATCGGGCTCAGTCTGGATAGGGACCTCCGGGAGATGGTCAAGTTCGGAGTTGTCCCAACCTAGGGGAAAGGAAGTGGGATTATTTATCCACTAATTCCCAAGTATTACCAGTTAAGGGCTGCACACTGGGGATATCAACTGTCCAGCATTTCTGGCCTGCCCTGGGCATGGGCTGGGCATACTTTCATGACCAGAAAAAGGCCTCATACAGAGAGTGGCAGGTGTTTATAAGGAGTGGTGAGCACTGATGGTATATGGCGGGGGCCACAGAGTCTGTTACACCTTCAGTTAAGGTGTATAGCTACTGCCATCTGGAAAGGAACTGAGAACTAAATACCCAACCTCTCCCTTCACCCACTCTCCAATTCCTGCTGCACCAAACCAGAAGCCCATTGATGCCGTTCACTCTGGACTCCCTCCCAGGACACAGAGCTGGGTGGAGCAGGTAAACAGTGGATCTGTGGACCAGCGTGCCCAGTACATCTGCCTTCCACTGTCTCTAAATGTCTTTGTTTAAAATCTCAGGCAGCACTAGCTCTGTTTGACTCTAAAAGTATTATAATACATTTTTTATATGTTCACTAAAACCAGAGAAAGTTATGACTGGAAAAGACCTTGGAAAGCTCTGTGAGTCCAGCAATAGAAAGAACACTACCTAAGCGAGAGGAGACTTAAGTTCTAGTTCTGACTCTAATAACTAAGAAGGATGCCACTTTGGGTCGGTCACTTAGCAATTCATGCTGTTTCTTCATCTTATGATAGGACAAGGTGCTGTTGACCTAAAAAACTTTTGTGAAAAATGCTCTGTAATTACAAAGGTGTTTATAATTACAAATGTGAGGTGTTAGTATCCCTTCCCTGTTTCAGACAGATGAGAAGCAATGCCATGGTTAACCACATTAAGGAAGAAAATGTCACTATTTTCTTTCATTGTGTTTTTTCATTTAGTAAAACATTTTCATAGTCATCTTTCACCACAAATTTTTTTTATTAAATGGGACAGAATATAAATAAATAATATGTGTTTACATACAGGCATTTTCTTACCACTAATCCCCCACCCAAATGATCTACATTCAATTAATTATACATCAGTTTCTAATAAATAGTCATAGTCTTTTTTTTTTCCCTAGTGTCAACTGACCACAAAGAGTCAGGAGACTTTGACTAGAAATAAATGGCAAAGATTTATTCAGGGGTCTTAGGGTTTGCAAACCAGAAACACAACTAGGCAATTCCCAGAGTGTTCTGAAGAGGAAAGAAAAGCTAAGAGTTCTTACAGTAAACGTACATTCTTGAGAAGACTCAGTCCTGCATTCTTAGCCTCTAGACTGGTCTGAGATAGTGATCTTCCAGATGTCCTGTGGTCTGGATAATGGCTGTCAGATGGCCTGGGTGATGGATATCAGATAGTCTAGTCATGTGAACAGTCTTCCCGAAGTTCTTTAGAAGGTTATCTATAGGATTTATATATCTCCAGGCACTGGTGCATAGCTGAAAAGTTCAAAAGTTTAAGTCCTTGAGCTAAAGTAAAATAAAGTCTATTCCTCATGCTTCAGCCCATTTAGTCTGAACCAGTTTTGTCAGCTTGACTATACAGACTCCCTTTTAAATCAGCTTAGCTGTACTGACTCCATCTTGTTTTCTTCACTCATTCCTCACTAGTTATTTTTGAAAGTGTGCTTTTACTCCTTTAACCACTTCCTCTTTTATCTTCATGTACCTCAACATTTCTGATAATCTAGTAATTATGCCCAAGATCAAAATTCATTCTCTTTTCACTTCCCTTTAATGTAGAATATGAATGATGGAGGCACCATTAGTTTATAGTAAGAAATACTGGGCAGACATCTTTATGTACATTCGCCAAATCCATGGAAGTAAAAAAATTATAATTATTGTTGCTTTTTTATAATCCTCACCCAAGGACATATTTTCATTGATTTGAGAGAGAGGGGAAGGGGATGGGGGAGAGAGAGAGAGAGAGAGAGAGAGAGAGAGAGAGAGAGAAACATGGATGTGAGAGGGAAACATCAATCAGTTGCCTCCTGTATAAACCCTGACCGAGGATCGAACCTGCAACCTGGGTATGTGCCCTGACCAGGAATCAAACCCGTGACCCTTCGGTGCACAGGACGACATTCCAACCAACTGAGCCACACTGGCCAGGACTATAATTATTGCTTCTAAATGGAAATTTCAGAATTTCTGCCTTGTTACAAATCAGGATATCACTAACCCAGAGAAATTTATGAAACAAAGGCAACATTTCCTTTATGGCTGTCACACTGTTACTGCCTTAAGATCCCAACCAGTGTAATCACGCATTTGGCAAGTTTTCAAAAAGAATTTTTGGGGAAGGGAGTTTGTTTGTTTTTCAATGCACCACCACCAGGAAAACAAGCCTGTGTCAGCTCTTACCCACACAACAAGGTAGAGCAAGGTGAAGACAGAGTCATTAAGGAAACAAAATAAGACATTTTTAAGGGAACATAAAGATGTCATTCTTACTGCTGGCTCTATTGTTTCAAGTGTTTGTGGTGGGTGGGAGCAGGATGATTTATAAGTGTAAGGAAGGAAAAGGCTTTGTCCTTTTCCTCAAAGCATGTCTACTCTATTTTAATTAGCTTTCTGGTTGACATCAGGAAAGCTGTAACACTCCATTATCACACCACCTTGAGGAAACAGATACTGCCCTCCTGAACTTCAGTAAGAAGCATAACAGATACAGCAGCTCAGGACTGACCACTCCAGGAAAGAAAAACCTTAGTGACCTAAGGCAGTCTACAGATTCAATGCAATCCCTATTAAAATGCCAGCAGCATATTTCACAGAGCTATACTCAATTTAATTTTTACAGAATGCTTATGTGAATACTCTGATGTTTACACAACTGTCACTACAAATGTGAAATTCTAGATTGGTTTGGGTTTTTGCATCACACTGCTAGGAGTAATAAAATAAATAGGTAATACTATTTTGGTGTTATTTTAGGGTACTAAGAGAGCCCCAATCAAAATTAAAACACCTCTATCACCTGCTTGTAAATATCTTAGATTTCTTTAACTGTGGACAAATTATTTTACTCCACAATTAGTTGTAAATAGCCACGGGAAAAGTAACAATAATGGGTACAATTTCTAGGTTTAAAAAAGAAGAAAATGCCTACACCTAAATGAATTCTAAACATTGATATGATTATGAATATTGATCTGACCAATAAATAGTGAAATAGTGAGAGAGAATATTTCCACAAAGAAAGGGTATTAATTATAATAAAACTTATGATTATGAAGTATGAATTGCATACAAGTTATATGGAGGAAATTCCTAGACAACTTGAAAAGAGGAGGTAGAGCAGTGATGGTGAACCTTTTGAGCTCGGCGTGTCAGCATTTTGAAAAACCCTAACTTAACTCTGGTGCCGTGTCACATATAGAAATTTGTTGATATTTGCAACCATAGTAAAACAAAGTTATATTTTTGATATTTATTTTATATATTGAAATGCCATTTAACAAAGAAAAATCAACCAAAAAAATGAGTTCGCGTGTCACCTCTGACACGCGTGTCATAGGTTCGCCATCACTGAGGTAGAGACATTGAGGTCATCTCCAGACTGAATTCTGATCACCATTCTCAGATATGGAAAAGAAATTTCTACAGAATAAATCAAATGAAGGCCTTATGTTTTGGAGGTTGTCTAGGCTTGTTAATAGAAGAGTTTCTCTTGATTAAATGAGTCCTTTTCCCCCTCAAATAAATAAAAGAATTCCGTGTACCTAAACCATGGCTCAAATCAAAAGGTCAGGAAATCTGTGAGTACCAAGTGTGATGTTAGAGCACCATGCTTTGCCCAAACAAACCCCATAATTTGACTGGCCTCCTTGGACTAAGCACTATTTGGGACAAATTGGCAGCCTATCAACTTCTGAACCTGAGCTAGGGCATAATTGACTATGGAACCCCATTGTTGAAGGAGCTTCATGTTCTTGGAAGCCCCTTGGATTATAAATTCTGAATTAGAGCTAAAGTGAGTGTGACCAAAGTCGGAAAGTCCATGCTCCCTGAGAAGTGGCACCGCCTTCAAACCCACTCAAGGGGCCCCTGCCCTAGTCCTGCTAGAGGGATCCTTAAACCAGAAAGCCACAAATGATAAATTTGATAACAATCACAGGGGCACCTCTGCTCCCAGGACCCAATGCTCAGTGATGGCACTGGGCAGCTCACAATCCTACATGTCTGCTACTGTGATTCGCACCAGCCAAGCCCCATAGAAACGCTCTGCCACCTCTCTTGCCGTGTCCAGGACAGAAAAGCTGACTGTGTCCAAATGAAGAATGGAGGCCTGTGGCACTGTTGATGTCAGAAATGGACATTACTTCAAAGTAGGAGGAGGGTTTGAGCTGGAGAAATAATTAGGCAAGAAAAAATTAGCTCATTATCCCTTCCCTCGCAAACACCATGACTAGAACAGATTTTTGAATAGTAAAATATTTGCCAATAGAGCATAGTGTTCATTTTCTTGAACTCTTTATATCCACTATCCACGATTTAGCACAGCTTTTACCACAGCTGTACATGGCAACTAAGGGAAAATTTGCAATATTAAACAATGCTATCCTAAACTTGCATGTATGTAAGTCTAGATATAATACATATGAAACACAACACCTATTCTTCACATTAGTAACATAGTTATGAAGTTTTTGGTGTTTAGAAATATTTAATAAGACTGAATTAAATTTCAAAAAACAGAATTAAAAGTTTCAATTGTATTTAAACAAATTTAAATTTTTATATTTATTAATTATCACTTATGTTTTGCCTTTGAATTTAGCAGATAATTTTTATTATATTAGAAGAAAAATAATTCCTTGAAGACACTGAATATTTTACACATTTACATTTACTTTAACTGATATATTTTGTATTAAAAGGTATTCATATTTTACATGCTTTTGTGGAAGTTTTAAAAATTGGCCTCAAATTTTTTTTGACATATCTCCCACTGAGAGGTGGGGGGGTCCATATACTCTCTGGGTGGGCTTGTAACTGCTTCAACCGACAGAGGACAATGGAGGTGACACTATATGGCTTTTAAGACTAGATCCAAGAAGGCCGTGCAGCTTCTGCCTTGTCCACCAGCACACTTATTCCTGAACCCCTGAGCTGCCATTTTAAAAGTCCACTGTCCTGGGGCTGCCATACTGTGAGGAAGCCTAAGTCGTAGGAGGCATTCCAGTTAATAGTCCCAACTCAGCCTAACCTTCAAGTATTCCCAGTCCAGGCACCAGACATGTGAGTGAGGAAACCTACAGATGATTTGAGCCAGTACAGTCTCCTCCAGCTATCCAAGTCTTGCCAGCTGAGACCCCAGGCCTCACGAACCAGAGTTAAGTCCTCTCTGCTGTATCCTGTCCAACTTCCTGACCCAGAGAATCCATAATGATAATAAAATAGTTGTCATTTTATGTCATGAAATTCTGGGGTGGTTTGTTACACACCAGTAGATAACTAGCACGCTTTGAATAAAGTTACCTTTTATTTTTTTAACTTAGATCACTGAGAATGATTATTAATTAAACTAGAAAATATAAAAGTGGAGAGAAAGAAAAAAGATTGAGACAAAAGTAGAGAGACTTCTAGTTAAGGCAGCATGCGGGAGTTGACAATTCTACTCAATAATAAAATGAATGTAGAATGTACTTCCACTTTGAGGAAGATGGAGTAGATATGTTTTTCCATATTCCCATCAGTAAGTATAACTAAAAACCTTGGACACTATATATATTAAAAATAAGAAGAACCTAAAAAGTGGAGAGAGGAAGGAAGACTGGCTAGTGACCTTGGGACCCCAAAATGACACAGAGCAGTGCGTTCCCTGGTTTTCTTTTTGCCTCATAAATCCCAGACTTGGAGAAAGCTGGCCGCCACCTCCGCCAGCAGCAACAAGCAGTGCCACTACCTCTGGTGTCAACAGAGGCCACGTGAGGAAATGGACCTGTATTGCCCCCTGGAGGTTATGGGGCAGCACCCTCCTTCCACTGCCAGAGTAGGATCTGTATACTCGAGTCTCATAACAGAATACCCAAAAGGTATAGGTTTATACCAATAACCAGGAATATCACAAACCGAATTTTTAAAAAGACGATAGATGCCAACACAGAGATTCTAGTTTAATTCCAGCTTAAATTCTAATTTAATTTCTAATAGAAATTCTAGCTTAAATGTGTAAATATATTTAAAGTAATCATGTGAATTGGTCTTTGAGAGTTCTGATTATTATGTAAGTATGGGCAACCCACTAAAATATGTTATGATTTAAATAGCTGGTGTCTTTTATGAAATAATTTCTTTTGTATATGAAAGAAGTCCATAGGTAGGAAGTGCTGGGCAGGCATGAGGTTTCCATGGTTGTCACTATCCAGGTTTCTTCCATTTTGCTGCTCACCTTTGATTAGCGTCTCTTCATGTTCAAAAATGACTGCTCCAGCTCCAGCCATCTCACTAAAAATGTAAGCAGCAGGATGGAAGGAAAAAAGGGAACAGCCTGAATTTCTCAAGAGATTTCCCCAAAGCCCCACCAATTTTCATTGGTCAAGACTACATGTATAATCCCAACTAGCTGCAAAAAATGCTGGCAAATGTCATCTTTTGGCTACATTGTATTCAGTTAAGAAGTAAGGTTCTGTTTACTTGAGAGAGAAGGGAGAATGGGCCTGTGGTAAGCAACTAGCAGTCTCTGCCACAAAGTGAAATTTACACAGACTCAGACTGGAGAAAAGATGGAACCACAGACAGTTTCCACAGGATGAAATGAAGAAAAGCAAAACATAAAACAACAACAAAAATAGATCCCCCCCTCTTACATTAAGGAAAAAGATATTATAAATTCACAAATGAGTTTCAATTTAGGAATGGTAGGTAGTGTATTGTTAGTACAGTGCTTGCTATTAATACTAATAGCTAAAAAACTACAAATAGCTAAAGAAAAAGTTTTAAAACAGATTTCAAAGTGAAAACATATTTGCCGCCATAATGTATTCTTTGTTTATTAATCTAATAAGCAAGGAAATTCTCTCGGAGCTACTAAACTTTCCTTTATTTTATTTACTTGGATAATTGCTTGTGAACCACTGTTTAACTTACATAGTTATTTTAATCATGGTTATTACAAAGATTAATGATGGTTTAAAAATGCTTCCTGGCGAGAGGGAGTAGGAGGAGGAAGGTGGAAATGGTTATGAAAAGATAATAGGAGTGATCTTTGTGGCAATGGAACTGTTCTGTATCTTTACTATGGTGGTGGGTACATGAAAATGCGCATGTGATAAAATTGCATAGAACTAAATACACACATACACTCATGCACAAGAGTCAAACTGGGAAAATCAGAAGATGGATGAATTGTATCAATGCCAATACTCTGGTTGAGTGTACTGTAGTTTTGCAAAGTGTTATCTTTAAACAGACACAGTGGTACCTCGATCAATAACTCATACAATTGTCCAAGGGCCCTACTGATACAAATAGCTTCTTACTGTGTGTTTAGAACATTCTTAAGATTGTATTAAGCCCTGACCGGTTTGGCTCAGTGGATAGAGCGTCGGCCTGCGGACTGAAGGGTCCCAGGTTCGATTCCCGTCAAGGGCATGTACCTTGGTTGCGGGCACATCTCTAGTGAGGAGTGTGCAGGAGGCAGCTGATCGATGTTTCTCACTAATCGATGTTTCTAACTCTGTATTCCTCTCCCTTCCTCTCTGTAAAAAATCAATAAAATATATTTTTTTAAAAAATATTGTATTAAGCCTCTGTTATGCAACTTTTATTTGTCCACCTTCAATTCAATCCCATCTATCCTCTATATTTCAAGGATTCTCATAATGTCTAGTCCATTGAGAACACCCCTTCGTGTTTTTCAATATCAAGGTATGTGCATGGATGTCCATGAGTGTGTGTATCCATCTACCCTTTCTGTAATTTTTAGAGATTTAGGAAAGAGGGGAGGAGTGAGAAGAGGATAGAATTTGTTCTCCATCTGCCATGTTGATCCAATCTCTTGGCTAAATTTCTAAGCACACATTGAACTTTTCAGTACCAAATACAGACAGCTGCTAGTGTCATATGATCTAATTTGGAAACCTCTGCTTCTGAGGTGATGTCATATTAAGCTATTTCAATTGAAGACTTGGTCCCCATGTTAAAACTGGCATCTGCATGACACATGTGATTAGATTTAATTCTCCTTCCTCAAAATTATCTTTCAGATTTAAATATTAGATCCCCAAAGGATGTCCAGTTCTATATTACAAAGATTCCTACAAGCATATAACAGCAACAATAAACCAGTGCCAATACCTCTGGTGTCAACAGAGGCCAAGTGACATTTTTTTCCAACTATAACAAAGAGAAAAAAAATAATTATTCCAAAAAATTTGTAAAGTGCTGAAATTCAAGAATAAGAAAAAGCAACACAGATCCTGAAATGTAATTTCCCTACACTCAACCCTGAAATTAGTTCAACCAACAGATTCTTTTGCCAATGTTAATAAATTTAGGAATAATCTACCATTGATTGAGAATTACGGTGTAAATTCCAAACTTTGAAATCTAACATACTCTGATTAGACATGTCTATTGGCTGCCTCCTGCACACCCCCTACCTGGGATCAAGCCCTTGATCTGGAATCGAACCAGCAACCTTTGGTGCACAGATGACGCCCAACCAACTGAGCCACACTGGCGAGGGCTTTTACAAAATATTTAATGAACATATGCCCGAGGCACTGCTCTAGGCATGTGACACAACAGTGAACTAAACAGACAAAACCTCCTGTTTTGTGGACCTCATATTCTAGTAATTAAATATATTTTTGGATAAGCTGAACTTGGCCTTTTCCTACAGAAATTACTATCAAAATAGATAAATGTTTTATACCCAAACTCAAATATAGAAAATCTCCTTAGCATCACCCAATCATATAAAAATATGTTTGATAACATTTATAACACAGAGATACATTTAGCTACTGACTTCAAAACATTAGAATATCAATATCTTGTCAGAGAATGTGAACAAGATCAGTTATCCTAAAATTTATCTGCCTAAAGTGGTTCACTTGGAAAAGGAGGCATTGCTAGATTTTAGCTAAGTGTCCTAGATTTAAGATAACTCTTACCAGGCCTTAATTTATATCAGAAAACCAAGGCACGGAAATGATCCAGATGTAAGAACTGGGCAGACTGAGGAAAACACCGGGCCTAGCTGGAGCAAGATTTTCATCATCTACAGTTGTACTATCCAGCATGGTAGCTACTAGTCACATGCAGTTATTCAACTTAGAATGAAAATTTTTAAATTCAGCTCTGCAGTCACGGTAGCCACATTTCAGGTGCGCAGAAGCCACACAGAGCCCGTGGTTGTTGCTATGTTGAAAGTGCAGGCACAGAACATTTCCAACATTGCAGGGAGTTCCATCGGCAGTGCTGCTCTAGAAAAGCAGAAGAGCACACATTTCCCAAAGAGGGCCACAGAAAGGAGCGGTTTGTAATAGCAAAAAAATAAGTTTTCTTCTCCATCCCGTGGCTATTTCCATCCCCGAATCTTATTTTCTCTTCACCCCCTAGAAAATGTCTCCTTTCCTTACTCCTTCTCTATCTTCTCACATTTTTCCCCACTCCATTTTTTCAACCCCCTTCTCTATTTTTGTAGTAACAAACATGCCGTCCACATTTAATGATTTCACTCATTTATTGAGGTTGATATGTTTTAGTAATTTCTCAGTGTTAAAATGTAAGAAGCTGAATCTTTCTAATATATTCTCTCCCCCCTCTCCCCAATACAAAATTTAGATGAGACTCTTTTTTTTAAGGTATGTATCTTTGCTGTATTTTCCTTCATGGAATTATCCCTGCTTAGAATCTGGAATGATACGCAATTCTAGTTCCAGACTCTGGGGTTTCCCTCCGTTAAAGGAAGGGCTCAGGCCTCTGGGCCGGGAAGCCCGCTCGGCCCCTGCGGCACTGGTCCTTCCGCTGAACCTCTACTGCCACCTAGCGGAGGGCGGGGCGAGGGCGCCTTCGCCAGTTTGGCGGTTGCCAAGCGACGGAGGCGGGGCCCGGCCTAAGGAGGAGGGCGCACACCAAACGATGCCGAAAGAGCTGTAACAACGCCGCTTTCTATTGGCTGAAGAGATCTCAGCCACCACCATGAGCCAATGAGCAGAGGCAAACAGATGACGTCAGACGCTCTGCGACTGCTCCCCTGAGCCCCCTCCATCCCCTAGCGACGCGTCTGGCGACCGCCGAAACGCACTGCAAACACTCGGGGATCTCAGCGGCCCCATGTACACCTTGCCGCTCGCGCTCCTGCAGGTGTTCTTCCTGCTGGCCCCCGAGGGCGTCCGTCCTCAGCCCTCTTCCTCCCCGCCAGGGCCGGGGCCCACCTCCTCGGGGCCAGGGTCGCAGGGCGGGACCCTTGAACCCTCTTCGGAGGGGACTGAAACTCCGCGGGCTGGGCCTGGGACCTCCTCGGTGTTCCCTACGCTAGGGACCCCTTCAGCGCCTGGAGATGGGGCCATGGATCTCTTCCCAGGTGAGGGGAGGGGAGATGATGGGAACTACAGGCTTAGATCTAACATTCTGTGAACAAAGTGAATTGCTACCAAGTGAGGTTTGGGGCTGCCAGAAGAGGGGAATTCGAATGCACTTGGAAGAATTCAGGGCTCCTCATCCCTTTCGCTCTACTTTGTGTTGCACCTTCGTAGTCTTACCGATCTGTGTCTGCGACTTGACTCCTGGTACCTGCGATATAAATTGCTGCTGCGACAGAGACTGCTCTCTTCTCCATCCGAGGACAGTTTTCTCCTTCTGCCTTCCGGGAAGCGTGAGGTGAGCTGCCCGTGCAGGGTGAGCCCTAGAGGGGATGGGGGCCCTGGAATGGGTAATAGTTGGAAGTAGGGAGAGAGATCCTTGCTGCCTGCCTCCCTCATTTCCACCGTGAGTGGGATTGCCCTGGTGTTCCCAGAAGTGACTTTGCTCTTCAGAATCTTTAGAGCCGGGCTGTCCCATAGACTAGGACCTTCGTGTTGTCCGGTGGCTGCCCAAAGAGCCGTTCTTTGGCATCTGACTGACATCTATGGGGCAACCTTGTTTGGACCTAGCCCTGTGCTTCTAAATGTACCTTCTCCATCCTGTGTCTTCGCAGGTCTTCAAGTTGGGTTTGTGTGGACAACTCCCTTATCTTCAGGAGTAATTCCCCATTTCCGTCAAGAGTTTTCATGGATGTAAATGGAATTAAGCAGTTTTGTGTCCATGTGAACAACTGTGAGTAGAAGCGTGTTGGTTCTTGTTGCCTAACATTTATTGAAAGCTGGTTTTGTCTCTGTCCTTTTCTTTGTTTTGTGTTTAAACTTTTTTTCTCCTTTGAGAATTTCTATCATCCTCTTCTCCACCTGCCCCCTTTCTCTCTCTTATTAGTGAACATTTGCAGGTTTTTAATGCCCTGTTGGCTATGGATCAGAAAACCCATACAGAACTTTAATTTTAATCATCCCTGTTGGCCCAGATAATTCCAGGTAGATTCTGTTCCCCTACATGAAGGCTCTCACTGAATCTCCAGCAAGCGATACATAGGAGGCACCAAATAGTACATGAATGAATGTCTTTGAAAAATGACCTATATACCAACCTTGTTTTTATTTTATGAAGCAACAATGTAGGAGAAAGAGCATTAGAGTCGGATCTCAGCCTTGCCATTTACTTACCAGCTGCTCAGACTTGGGCAAATCCCTTGGCATTTCCAGTCTCATTTCTTCAGTTGTGAAATAAGCAATAATAATAATACCAACCCTGGATGTGAAAGTGCTCTGTTAACGTTAGAGTGCAATCGCAATGAGAGGTGGTTGTTATTATTAAGGTTTTTAAATAGACTTGGAAATTTGCTGATGATAGCTATAACACATTAGCTGCGGCTGCCCCATCCTTTCTAAATCTCCCACTGCCTTCTAGTCCCAGCCTTACTGCTCCAGAGCTATTGCAATAGCATCCAACTGGCCTTCCTTGCTTTTGATCTCCCCTCCTGCCTCCTATACCATCCTGCTTCTGCTCTGGACCGGTAGTTTTGAACTTTCTTTCCCCAGCAACACCTGAGAGCCATTCCCTTGGAAACTATAGGATACTTAGGATTGTTCCGTTTATATAAACATTGTCTCCCAAGGTAAATTATCAGCTTCTAGAAAGGATGGATTGTATACCCAGAAGTGGGGTTGCTGGATCATGTGGTAACTCTCTTATTAATTTTTTGAGGAACCTCCATACTGTTTTCCATTGTGTTGGCTATATTCTTATCTCCGATACTAATACTAAAACAATAATTCATTTAACAGATTACAAATAAGTTAGAAGGTGATAGAAATCAGAATTGTTAACTTAAGATGGAGTATTGATTGGGAACCTTCTGGGAAAATGTTTTATAACTTAAAATAGTAGTAGTAATAACATTATGTAGATTTGTAAAAATTCTTTTTTAAAAAAATATATTTTATTGATATTTTACAGAGAGGAAGGGAGAGGGATAGAGAGTTAGAAGCATCGATGAGAGAGAAACATCGATCAGCTGCCTCCTGCACACTCCCCTCTGGGGATGTGCCCGCAACCAAGGTACATGCCCTTGGCTGGAATCAAACCTGGGACTTTTTAGTCTGCAGGCCGATGCTCTATCCACTGAGCCAAACCGGTTAGGGCTGTAAAAATTCTTTTGAGTTTCACTTAAGATTACTGCGTTTGTATACTTAAGCCTACTGTGTATATATTATGCCTCAATAAAAATATTAGTTACTTGGCGTGCAAGCCATTTAAAAATAAATATTTTGCTTTTATCTAAAATCTTTTTATTTCTAAACACATTTTAGCAAAATTAAACTACTTCCAGAAGCCCCAAAAAGTCAATGCATCCAACTTCCAGACCCCGGCTACAGAGTTTGGAGGCAACTCATTCAATTCAACATTCCAGACGCAGTCGCCAGCACCTTTTTACAGGGTGAGCCTGGGGAAGGGGATGGGATTATTGGGTTTGATGTTTCCGTCATAACCAACAATTGACTGGTGTCTTTGAGGTCCCCCGCTGCAGTTAGGTAAACCGCTGTCAGTTCTTTTGGAGAGCGGTGTTGTCCACATGAACAAGCTGAATTAATTTTTGTTTCTGCTTTTTCAGTTTCTGGTGGACTTCTGTCCACTTTCATGGTGAATAAGTTTCTGCTATGCTTTGTTCAGGCTGGGGACCCCATTTTGACTTACTCCTCAGAGTGGTCTGTAGTAAGCTTGCTGAGGCAGCCTGCAGGAGTTGGAGCTGGGGGACTCTGTATCGAGAGCAATCCTGCAGGTGAGTCAGAGCAGAAGTGCCAACCTTTTTCTTCAAGTTAGAATAGGCTTTCTCATTTACCACCCCCTTAATTCTTTGTGCGTTAAGGTTTCTTGGAGAGTAAAAGTACAACCTGTGTCCGTTTCTTCAAGAATCTGGCAAACAGCTGCACCTTGGATCCAGCCCTCAATGCTGTCTCTTACTACAACTTCACAGTCTTGAAGGTGGGTATCCCTTCTCTCCCACTGTCAGCACTATGGGTTTAAAGTCAACATGCTGCCCACTGCTGGGTTGTGGGCAAAGCACTAACTTGGAAGTCAGAATGCCCAAGAGCTACATAAAAGGCAGAGGGCCTGGAAGTCCTATTGTCTGAAGAAAGATGAAAGAATTAGGGCTATATAGCCATGATTAGAGATTTTCTATTTTTTTTAAATTAATATATATTTTATTGATTTTTTTACAGAGAGGAAGGGAGAGGGATAGAGAGTTAGAAACATCAATGAGAGAGAAACATTGATCAGCTGCCTCCTGCACACCCCCTACTGGGGACGTGCTTGCAACCAAGATACATGCCCTTGACCGGAATCGAACCTGGGACCCTTCAGTCCGCAGGCCGACGCTCTATCCACTGAGCCAAACCGGTTAGGGCCATGATTAGAGATTTTCAACCTCCTGGCTAATGGGATTGGCTAGGGAGGGTGAGAAGGGTGACATCTCACTATTTCATCAAAACTTCAGTAGAGCTCAGAGTAGATGGGCATCACAGTCCGTCCAACCTCCCTTCTGCTTTCTCCTGGCGTTTTAGTGTAAAGAAGAATCAGTAGAAGAGAGGAAGCAAATGATTCTAATATGTCGATTTATTTCCCCCCAAATGTGAAAATTCAAGCTCCTGGAGATTTTCTCTAAGATGTCTGCATACTCATTTTCTTGCTTTTCACTTATTCTAGGTGCCAAGCGGTATGACTGATCTGCAGAATATGAAGGTATGATGCTGCTCATCAGGAAAAAGTAAAGTGAATATTTGGTCCCTTTGCATCTGTGGCAATTTCAGTCTTGATTATAATGGTGAAAGAAAATGCATTTGTGATGTATCAAAATGTTAAGTGTGTGTCTAAAACAATGTTTTCCATGTGTTCTATACGATTAATAAGTATTATATGAATTAAGAATTCAAAAGGTTGTTAGATAAGTTTGGGAAATATTAACACTATATTTAGGGTGGACTTCTTGGAGTCTTTAATAGGCTTAAGGGCCCTCGTAATCCCTAAGAGGCAGGTATCAAATACATATTTCTAAAACTTAATTGACCATGGAACCTTTATGTTATATCTCAGAATCAACGTTCTGAGAAATATGTTTTGAGATGTGCTGGCTTAGAATGACAGTGACTTGAACTTAAGTTGTAGTCTGGCAGTGGAAGGAGAAAGAAAGTTGATGGTCAAAATGAAAAATACTCATTTTAGCTGACATGTAGCTAGAAGAGAAAATGCTGCTTTCAATTTTAGTTGATTTGCTTCTTTCCCTTGCTAGTTCCAGGTTCCTGTAACACCCGTCTCACAAGCTGGTTCTCCTCTGTTGGCTGGAAACACTTGTCAGAATGCTGTTTCCCAGGTAGGGATGGGGACCTCAGGTTCTGGATTGGTGAATGTTGTTCGCCACTACTGAGGTGCCTCATCTTCAGTACCACACGGACCCCACAGGAAGTTTTGTGCATTACCTGGAAATTAACATGTCAAGAATTGAGCCCATCCCCTTCCTCCCTACCATGTTTCAGCCGTTTTCACTGCTACCGTCCTCCAGTATTGCGTGTCGTGAACATTAAGAGTATTTCTAACTCCTCTGTTGATAGGCAGTCTCTTAGGGTTCCTGACCATGTTTTCTTCTGTTAGCGAAGTCAGTATCATCTGAAGATCTGAAATAGACTAATCAACTTTTCCTTTGTTCTCTCTCTTCTAATCAACCTACAGAAGTAAAAATTATCTTAAAGTGTAACTTTAAAGACTATGTTCAGAAATCTAAGGATCAATTGCTTATAACTTCCATCTCCAGCTGCTATTTCTCCTCATCCTCAGACATGGGACAGCCAAGTAAACCAGGTTTCCATCCACCTACCTGTGCTTCTCTCACCTTCCTCTGCACACAATCAAAACTTATTTTTCTTCCCTTTCAAATCTTAAAACTCCCCTCTCCCATGGACCTTTTAAGAGCTCTATCCAGTCTCTTTTCTCGTGTGTTTTTAAGACTACTTGTTTATTCTTCCTCATTTGGCTATATTTTTAATTGAGATATAATTAACATATAATATTGAATTAGTTTTAGATGTACAATATGATTTGATATATGTAACGGGGTGGGCAAAAGTAGGTTTACAGTTGTGAGTTAATGACCATCACCACACAGTTACACATTTTTTTCTTGCAATGAGAACTTTCAAGATCTACTCTTTTATCAACTTTCAAATATACAGATTTGTTTATAGTAGTCACCATGCTGTGCCCTCATTCATTTATAATAAAACCCTTTAAGACAGAAAATTTAAATTACACATAATTGGCCCACTAAATAATCTTTATTATAATCAATTCTACTTTTGTATTGCAGGTCATCTATGAGATAGAGACCAATGGGACTTTTGGAATCCAGAAGGTCTCTGTCAGTTTTGGACAAACCAACCTGACTGTTGAGCCAGGCGCTTCCTTACAGCAGCAGTTCATCATTCGCTTCAGGGTAAGGGCCCTTCTCTTACAGGGGACAGAGGGGGAAGGAATATAATTCCTTTGTGTCTGTAACACGTGTGAAGTAGAGTGAGAATATGGAGGCCTACTTCAGTCTGTCAGTTGAGGCATTTCTTTTTGTAGTGTGCGGACTTCCTGAATACATTTACAAGGATACATAATCCCTTCACTACAGAGGAAAAGAACAGACACTGCTGTAGGACAGAGTCAAAGCCCAGGGAACCATAGAGCACACTGGTGTTCACTGTGCAAGAGGCCTCCACGTCTAGTATGCCAAAATTTAACTACTAGTGATACGGATTCAGCAATGCCTGTTCATTCACATTTTCTCTGATTCTCTACTTGGCCCCCAGCAAAGCAGGAATTCAATGTCAAATTCAAACTCTTTTTTTAAATAGTCATTTTGAATCATAAACTCAGCCATCATCCCACAGAAATTCTCATATTTCTGTGCATTCAGTAGATACTTTTTTCACTTTTACATTTCTGTATTATTTGAGCTTACATGCTTACAATGAGTATGAATTTTTGTCTGTGTATTTATGAACGTTGTCAAAAATGTAAATGGCATTCAGTGTTTTAATCGTTCCCCACTTAACCTGAGTTTCCAATCTGATCACCACCTTTGGCTTTTCTTCTACTGCTACTTTTTGAACCTTGCCGAGTCCAGTTTTTTTCTCAGCTCTGCCTCCAAGTGACCAACCAAGTCTCGTCTCTCCGAGTTCATCTCTGGAAAATCTATGGTTAATTAAAATATATTTATGAATTACATTTAAATTCTTCTCCTTTCAGCCAGGCTGAACATTGACCTAAATTGATAGTAATTTTTTAAAAACAGGGTCAATAATCTTTGCTTGTAACCCTTGGTAGCAGTGCCATACAGTGAATTTATATCGTAAATTTCAATATTCAGATCACTCAGGATTTACTTCAGGGGATAAAAATGGAAGTCATTGGAATAGAAATTTTTGCAAAATCCTACACTGTGGAAGGAAGCCCCCAGTGCAGCTAACTTCCTGCATTGCCTTAAGGAAGGGTGTGAAGAAAGCAGTGGAAGGTGTGAGAGCATGCTTTCCTCCATAAGTGACTTTCTTTTACTCTTTCTGCAGGCTTTTCAGAGCACAGCCACTTCCCTTCCTGGTCCTAGAAGTGGGAATCCTGGCTACATTGTTGGGAAGCCACTCTTGGCTCTAACTGGTGACATCAGTCACACTGTATCCTTTCTGGGGCTGAGTGGCCTGTTGCAGACTAATGAGAAGAGCTGCAGCTGCTGATCTTTTGGATTTCCCAATTCTGCAGTCCCCCATTTTTTAGGTATCCAGGACTTCCTTTACCAAGCCATTAATTCAGTGTATTCTCAAATGGTGATACGACCAAAGGCTTTAAAACATCTTAGACTGGCTGAAGGTGAAGATCGTGACTGATTTTATTTAAGGAGGTATTTATATGCTGGTGTGTGATTAACCATTTTTGGAAAAACACTATCTCTGTGTGCCTTTTAATTCCTAGAAGAAGAAAACAAATTGCAACTTGAACGATACCATGATATTAATAAAATGTAAGTAGTGTTAAGGAAACAATAAGAGCATACATTTTCCAGTCTGCCTACTTTTCTTCTGTTATGACCTCCTTGACCATCACTTTCTAACTCAGATGACCCTCTTGCAGAGCCAGGGTGATGGAACTTGCTCTGTCAGGAGACACAAAGTACAATTTGGGGTGAATGCAATGTCTGGATGCAAACTCAGGTAATTCATTGCTCCCCCATCATTTCCCACAATTTTGTCTCTATTTAGGGATTATGTTGATATGGTAACTTCTATATTTTGAACGAGAGTTCAGAGATTGCTAGTTAGGAGTAGTCTTAGAATCTAAATGATATTCATAATGCTAAGAGTTTTCTGACAGTCCTCTATACCTACTGAAGATTTTTTCCCTCCAATTCATTTTATACTATTATCCTATACAATAACAGGCTAATATGCAAATCGACCGAACAGCAGAACAACCAGTCGCTATGACACACACTGACCACCATGGGGCAGACACTCAACACAGGAGGTGCCCCCTGGTGGTCAATGCGTTCCCACAGGGGGAGCGCCCTCAGCCAGAAGCCAGGCTTATGGCTGGCGAGGGCTCCCAGACTGCAAGAGGGCGCAGGCCGGGCTGAGGGACCCCCCCACCAAGTACATGAATTTTGTGCACCAGACCTCTAGTTTCTAATATTTGGATTAATATGCTAATATGGTTACATTATTAAGTTAGCATTGGACTGCAGCTTCCATGATGTTTAATTTCAGGCTGAAAAAGGTGGACTGCAACCACCTGCAGCAAGAGATGTACCAGACTCTTCACGGGAGGCCCAGACCAGAACATGTTGCCATCTTTGGTAACGCTGACCCAGCTCAGAAGGCAGAGTGGACCCCGATCCTCAGCAGGAACTGCAGTGTTTCAGTAAGGAGAGAAATACCTGTCTGACCGGGCCTCGCATCCCCATTTTGTTGAAATTAAAACCAGCCCTATTTCCTTAAATAATGTGGTTATCATCCTATATAATAAAAGGCTAATATGCAAATTGTCCCCTCGACCAGAAGTTCAACCGGGAGTTCGACCAGGGGATGGGGCTGGCTGGACAACCGCCCACAGCCCCTCCCCCTGGCCGGCCCCATCCCCTGATCGTCCCCCCACCCACCCTGATTGGGGATGGGCTGGCCAGCCAACCTCTCACGTCCCTTACCCCCAGCCAGCCCGGCTCGATTGAGGCGGGCTGGCTAGACCCCACTGTGCACGCATTCGTGCACCAAGCCTCTAGTCCTATATAATAAAAGGCTAATATGCAAATTGACCGAACAGTAAAACAACCAGTCTCTATGATGCGCACTGACTACCAGGGGGCAGACGCTCAACACAGGAGCTGCCCCCTGGTGGTCAGTGCGCTCCCACAGTGGGAGCGCTGCTCAGCCAGAAGCCGGGCTCACAGCTGGTGAGCACAGCAGCGGTAGCGGGAACCTCTCCTGCCTCCACGTCAGCACTAAAGATGTCCGACTGATGGCTTAGGCCCGCTCCCTCTGGGCCTGAGCCATCAGTCAGACATTCCCCAAGCACTCCCAGACTGCGAGAGGGCACACCTGGGCTGAGGGGATACCTCCCCGCCCCCAGTGCATGAATTTCGTGCACCGGGCCTCTAGTCTATATATATAAAAGCCTAAGGGACTGTTACAACCAGTCGCTATGATGTGCACTGACCACCAGGGGGCAGCCGCTCAACGCAGGAGCTGCCCCCTGGTGGTCAGTGCGCTCCCACAGCCAGCCTCCTATGGCCAGCCAAACTCCCACGGTCCCTCCCCTGAGTTGACTGGCCCGATTGGGACTGGGCAAGACAGCCCCAATTGGCCTCAATTGCCGACCAGGCCGAGGGACCCCACCTGTGCATGAATTTGTGCACCGGGCTTCTAGTAAGAATATAAGAAATCATGCCCATTTGATGTCATTGCTTCAGGTTAGGTTTATATTTAACTTACTTCCTGAGAGAAAAATTTGAAGGTAGAAAATCTAGAGATTGCTCTGTGGTTCAAAATCAAACTTACTGCCCTAGCCAGTTTGGTTCAGTGGATAGAGCGTCAGCCTGCGAACTGAAGGGTCCCAGGTTTGATTCTGGTCAAGGGCACATGCCCAGGTTGTGGGCTCGATCCTCAGGGTGGGACGTGCAGGAGGCAGCTGATTATTGATTCTCTCTCATCATTGATGTTTCTATCTCTCTCTCCCTCTCCCTTCCTCTCTGAAATCAATAAAAATATTTGAAAAAATCAACCTTCCTCATTGTAAGAGAAAAATATATTACACATATATTTCAAATATTCTTGCATTCCTGAATATTTGATCAGCACAGATTCTTTCTTTGAGGTTGAAATTATGTTCTTTCTGTTATAAAATTTGTATTTTTACATTTAATAACAATACATTACCAAGTCAGAAATTTAATTTATTAAATTAAAAGTAAAAACCTCAACACCTCCTGCCCCTGAATTCACCTCATCCAGCTGTTGTTTTTACTTTTTCAGGTGGCCCACTAGATGAGTTCTCTTGACTGCAGTCTGACTAAAATAAGGAAATTTGCTGTGTTCTTCTATTTTCTTCCTCTTTTGCCTACCCCTTACCTCCTCACTTTAGGTTGCTGTACCTTTAATTTTCTTTTTATTTAAAAATGTAAATTATTTATTTTTCTGTATAAGTAATACATACACTGGCTTGAAAATTTCAAAAAGTACAGATGAACCTGTTGGGGTCCAGCCCCAGCAGGTCCAGGGGTTCCCCAAGGTGTGGACGGAGTTGGCGAAGAAGGAAGGACACGGAGGTAGCATTCAGTTGATCAGCATAGTTGGGTTCTCTAGCCAGGTTCTATCCAGGATCTCCAGCCAGGTTCTCTAGCCAGGTTCTCCAGCCAGGTTCTATCCAGGTTCTCCAGCCAAGTTCTGTAGTCAGGTTCTGTCCAGGATCTTTTTCTAGGTTCTGTGTCTAGGTTCTGTATAGGATCTCCAGCCAAGTCCTGTCTCTAGGTTCTGTGTTCTGTTGTCTTGTTACATCTGTATTTATACCAGTTGATTTTAATCCTGTCAATTTCTATTCCAAAGGTTAGGGCGTTTCTTATTCCAGGGAGTAAAGATTATGTAGCTTAAGCGTGATTGTTCTTAGTTAAAGTGATTAACTGCCAAGAAGGGGAGCAAACATATTAAGAACAGTGTGCCATATACGCCAGGTCCCTTGAAACATGCTGTGCAGATGTTTCTTCTCTGCAGCGACTGTGTCAAGCAGCAAGGATGGACCGGCTCCCGGCATGAACCATAATTTATTTTACCAGTTTTATGAATGGACATTCGGGTGTTTTTCGAGTTTTGCTATTATATACAATGCGGCATTTTATAACTTCATTCAGGTTACCACATCATACATGTGAGAATAAACCTATATGTTAAATCCTAGAAGTAAGAATTTCTAGATCAAAGGATATAGGCATTTAAAATTTTAATAACTACTGCCAATTCATTCTCTATACAGGTTATATCAATTTGTAGGCCCTCCATCCATCCATGAGACTGCTTGTTACCCCAAACTTAAATCAATACTGTGTTTTTGAATTTTTTAAGCTTTGCTCTTCTAAGTGAAAATAGCATTCTAGTGTAGTTTTATTTTTCTCTATGAATAAGGTTGAGTATTTTGACATATGGTTGGACAATTTGTATTTTCTTCACTGTGATCTATATATATCACTTGCCCATTTTTATTGAATTATTGGTCTTATGACTTACAGGAAATCTTTGCATATTTGAGAAATGGTTTTTTTTTCTGTGATTTGATTTGCAGAATTTTTTTTTCTGAGTTTGTCATTTGTCTTTTGACTTTGTTTATGGTGTTTTTTGCCATGCAGAAGTTGACTTTTATGTTGTGAAACTTATCAGTCCTTTTTCTATTTTACCTTGGCGTTTTAGTTCAGACTTTGAAAGACCTTTCCCCTTAGAGATTATTTTTAAATAATGTTTTTCCCTTTCTCAGCACTATTCTGACTTTAATCCTTACATACTTCTTTCCTTTTGCAGAGATTTGGGGGATAAGTAAACACATGTATTGATCCAGCCTTTAGGCAACTGAAGTCAAATTGAGTTCTCTTAAACTTCAAAGCCATGCTGAGGGAGTGTGGATTTTGGATGCTACCCGGCTGAATACAGGAAGGGGTTGGATTGAGATTCTAGTGGAACTACTCTTTATTATTCTTAAATTTACATGTTAAAATCACATTTCCAAAGAGCATTTGACAACATGGGAAAATGTTCCAAATGTAGAATAAATGAAAAGAAAAATGTTTAAAAGTATTTGGAACAAACTTATGAAAAAATATTCAACATCATTAGCCATTAGAAAATTGCAAAACCATGATGAGATACCACTTCACACCCACTAGGATGTCTATAATTAAAAAGATGGATAACAGGTGTTGGCAAGGATGAGGAGATATTGGAACCCTCAGACATTGTTGGTGGGACTGCAAAATGGTGCAGCCACTTAAAAACCAGTTTGACAGTTACTTAATAAACATAAACATGGCCTGTCTTCTCCTGCTCCCAGTTTATACACGTTATTGCCTATATCTGAACCTTACTATAAAGAAGTATGAAGCTAGAAAAGCACAAAGCATATTTGAGGATAGTTTGTATCTGCTAAGTTATAGTAACCTACTGATTAAAGTACTCACTTCCATCAATCCTTCCTGCATCTTAGAATTAATCCTCCAAGAGTCAGACTACTTGTTAGACTGCATAATCACTGAAATGCCTTCTTTAACTTTTCACTGCTCCTATGTTCAATCCTTTGCTTCAGGCAAGTGTCTGCTCAAGGCCAGTGCCTCGTACATGCCAGGCACATAGGAGACACTCAGTAACTATGATTCACATGAATCAATGATGTCCCTCCATGGCATCACGTGCTGTTCTAGTTGTATACCTCGTTATATGCCATCTCTCTACCTGAATTCTCCTTTAATCGCCATTTCTTGGTCAGACATTACTCATCCCAGTTCCATCCTCAACCAGAAATGGCTGTTTCTTCTTCTTCTGGCATTCCACAATACTGACTGTGCACCACTCACTGATCACTTCTTTTTTATTATTTTTCTAATCCTCACCTGAGGACATGCTTGGAGAGAGGGGGAGGGGCATCACTTGGTTGCCTTCCATACGTGTCCTGACCAGGAATTGAACCAGAAACCTTTCAGTGCAGGGGACAATGTTCCAACCAACTGTGCCACTCCCGCTGGGCACACTGAGCACTTCTTATAGCCATTGTAAATGGGCTTTCATTTTATAATCTCTATATTAGTAATTTCCATTTTAGAATTTTAATTTTCCTACGATCAAGGACAGTAAACAGGGTCTATGTGAACTTAGAAGCCACATTGCTTTCTCTGTTAATGTAGACTGTGTAAGAAATAATGGCTACTCAGTGCATGGTGATGGGTTATAGGTGGCCATCAGAAATTCAAGCAGATGCTTCTTTACCCTCTGCAGGCTACAGGTTGCACTTCTTGCTGTATCATACCAGTGTCCCTGGAGATCCAGGTATTGTGGGCATATATAGGCCTCCAGTCCAACCCACAAGCTCATGTGTCGGGAGCACGATTCCTGTACCAGTGTCAGTCCATAAAGGTAAGTCATGGCTCATAAAGGACCACTAATCTTCGCAAAGTCTAGACTGTCTTATCAGCCATTTGATGACTATATAATTTTTGACTTCTGAGAGACAGTTTATGCTACCAGCTAATGCTTGGTTTCAGTGAGCTGACACAATTTACTTTCAAGTAGATCCCTCCCAGCCTGGTTACTGATTTTTTAATATCCCGAATCCAGACTATAGTGTAGGTTAGTTTCTTTTAAATTATCATACCACTATTACTATATTGGTTGATTCAACCACAGAAAATATTTTCCATAACTATATATTCAATGTGACAGTCACACACTTTAGTCCAGTGGTTCTCAACCTTCCTAATGCCGCGACCCTTTAATACAGTTCCTCATGTTGTGGTGACCCCCAACCATAAAATTATTTTCGTTGCTACTTCATAACTGTAATTTTGCTACTGTTATGAATCGTAATGTAAATATCTGATATGCAGGATGTATTTTCATTGTTACAAATTGAACATAATTAAAGCATAGTGATTAATCACAAAAACAATATGTAATTATATATGTGTTTTCCGATGGTCTTAGGCGACCCCTGTGAAAGGGTCATTCGACCCCCAAAGGGGTTGCGACCCACAGGTTGAGAACCGCTGCTTTAGTCTCAGCCTTTTGCTCTGAGAGATGTCTGAGATTTTACTGCCTATGTTTTAGGATTGTTATGGTCTCGCAACTTACAAAGTCTTTTATCTGTGTTTATTCTTGTGTATAGTGTAAGTTGGTGGTCTAGTTGCATATACAACTGTCAAAACTCATTACACTGAACATTTGAGATGTGTACATTTACTGTATATAAATTATACTTCAATGAAAAAGTTAAAATGAAACAAAAAGACAAAAAAAAAAAGCCACTGACTAGGGGATAATATTTGCAATACACATACCTGGCAAAGTCCTTGTATGTAGAATAAAGAACTCTTACAACTCAATAATGAGTTACAAACCTGAGTCAAAGAGGAATGTGTCCTAGTTCATAGTCTGAAATATGTAGCTACAAAACATAAAGAGGTGGTATCCACAGCTTTTTCTCTGATAATGAGTTTTATTTGAAATGATTTGACATGCAGTTTACATATAATGGTTTAAAAATTGAGATTATAAAAATGTAATATATATATATGTATATGTATATATGTATATATATATATATATATATATATATATACACATATACACATACACAAATGATGTACTTTTTATTACCAAAGCCAAACAAAACCTAATGCAAACTTTTCATGTTGTTACAAAGTAAATCTTATTTGGGGTAAATGGAATTTGCTGCATATAAACTGAATTGAGAAAAAAAATCCCCTAAAATCTCACAAAATGTTAAAACAGAATTGTCGGCAGCAATTTCTGAAGTAAATATCATAAAATATTGTAGGTTAAGGTAGAAATAAAATAAATCAACCATATATGACAACTGAATCCCTACTAAAAGAAATGAGCTGACTTGGCTATGTGCCTTTTGTTGTCTTGATAAAAGAATTTAGATAACTAGACTTGAGAGAGGTTGTTTTTTTCTTTGGTTTCATTTTCTTGTTTTTATTTTTTCACTGTTCTTGCTGCTCATGCTAAACAGTGAATTTTCAAATTTTGCTTATACATAATTTTTTCAATGTAAATAGAAAAAATTTAGACTTTAGAATTCAAATATAACACACTGACTGAACTTACCTCAGAAATCTTGCTCTATAGGAGGACTAAGAAAACAGAGATACACTCAGAATAAGTTATTCTCATTGCATTATGTGGAAATACAGGACTAAAACAATTTTGTATTATATTCTCAAGTGTGTTTGAGACCAGCTTGTCTTTATGTATGAATAAACTTGGGTTTTTACACAGATGCTACTGAAAAAGAAAAAAAGTAAGCAATTAAGACCTAAAGCTCTGGGATCATGAGTGAGACGGACTGATGCGTGGCCTTGAGGTAGCGTTGCGCACTAGGCTTGTTTACACCAGCATTACCACAAATGCGAGAGTAATTTGTTGTGCTATGACTTTATAAGTGCCACGTCACTGGACACTAGGAATTTTTCAGCTCCGTTATAACCTAAAGGGACCACCATCATATACGTGGTTGTCATTGACCAAAACATTGTGGAACTGCCAGATGTCCGTATCTTTGTCTTTTTGTGGAACTACTAATTTTCTTCAGAAAAAGGCCCTCCCTACTGAACAGTATAGTTGTAAGACCATCAGTCAACATTTTGGAACTAGATGAGGAAAGGCATTTCATTATACAGAGTAATTTCCTTATTTTTAGTTCTGTGTCTCACTCAGTCCTTCTTTATGCCCAACATCTCTAAATCCAGAATTTCTCTGATTTGAATTGTCCAGTCTCTTCTCGAGGTGGGGAAGGGGTTGTTGCTTGTTTGCATTGAGGGAGTCCCATTCAGTAACCATGTTCTGTCCCTACCGCCCTGTTATCTCCTGTTACTGAGTCTTCCAGGGGTCTACAAAGACTTGCTTGCTCTAGTCTCTGGAGGCTTTTAGGTTCAGCCTTCTTTCCCTTTGCGAGCCTGGATCCTCCTGGAGCCTGATAAGGTGGAGCTGCTAAGCACGTCACAGCAGTTTTGCCATCTGGCCTCTCTGATATCAGGCAGTTCCCCAGTTGGGGGAAGCTAGAGTCAGTCTTTAGGTAGGTATAACTGTTCATAGTTCTGGTGTCATGGACTGTTGCTGACAAATCCATTTCCTGTGTCTCATAGAAAATTACATAGGACCAATGTGAGAAAAAGGTATATCTTGCTTAGAGCAATTTGGTTTGGGTCTTTCTGCAGGGAAAGTTATAACAAGTCAAGTAAAGGGCTATTTAAATTGGTACCAAGTGCAAACCTGTCATGGACTTTCTTCCTGCAGGATCCCCAGGTAACGGAAATGTCTTTGACAACTACTGTGACCTTTGTGGACATTACCCAGAAGCCAGAGCCTCCACGGGGCCAACCCAGAACCGACTGGAAATTGCCGTTCGACTTCTTCTTTCCTTTCAAAGTGGCCTTCAGCAAAGGAGCAGACACTCAGAAAGGCTCAGTCTCTCCCGTCCTTATCCTGTGTCTCTTACTCCTTCAGATTCTCAGCCTAAAGACTAAGTAACAAAAGGAGAGGAATCGGATTTTAATTTTCCCTATGGGAAGTCCTACGGCAGCCTACTTGTGTTGGCTAATGACCAAAGAGCCTTTAGGAGAAGAGTGGACCTAACTGAAGAGTGGACCTAGCCTTTGTACAGGAGAGAAGAGATTTTAGAAAAGCAATAAAAATATCTTGTTCATCCTAGCTCTCTGCTTAGAACTTGAACATGCTTCGGTAATGTCAGTTGCAAAGATCTGCTCCAAAAATTGAGTATATAACCTACAGAATACCAGCTACACATCAAGTTCTGTACTCCTCAGGCAGGAAAGAGTGCAACTTCCTCCAGCCCTTCAGTGTGTGATGCCTGACTAAAGGTTTGCAAACCTTCATCCATCTGCTCACAGGCACAGCTGGGCTCAACATCAACAGGAGCATGCTCCTGCCGTCCCCCACGTGAACTTGGGAATAGCTGCCCTCTGGACTTGAAAGAAGCTGACTGTTCAGAACAGAAAACTACTGGCTATATATTTTATCTGGCTCCTCCCTACTCCCTTGGGCCAGTCTTCCCAGGCAAGCAATTATTTCTACAGTTTCCAAAATGAATGTAGAATCCCAGCCCCCTTTCCTACTAGCAAATGACCCTACTACTTGTGTTTTCTCCTTTCCTTCACTGTGGTGGAGAAGTAAAACTGATTGAGAGCTCAATTGTATGAATCCCAGTGGCGCACACAAGTTAACTGACGTGGTCTGCCTCGTGATTATTTTTCTACATATCTGAGGGGTAAAAAAACAACGCAAACTTCGCCTTTTCACACAGTTCCCCAATACCCTCCCCTCTGGCATCTATCAGTCTGTTCTCGGTATCTATGAGTCTGTTTCTATTCTGTTTGTTCATTTATATTGCTCTTTAGATTCCACGTATAAGTGAAATCATATGATATTTATCTTCCTCTGACTAACTTATCTCACTTAGCATAGCCCTTCAGGTCCATCTATGCTGTCACTAATGTAAGATTTCATTCCTTTTTAAGGCCAAGTAATATTCCATTGTATAAATGTACCACCACTTTACACACTCCTCTATTGAAAGGCACTTGGGTTGCTTCCATAGCTTGGTTATTGTAAATAACATTGCAATGAACATAGGGGTGCATATATTCTTTCAAATGAGTGTTTTGGGTTTCTTTGGCTATACCCAGAAGTGGAATTGCTGGGTCATAAGGCAGTTCCATTTTTAATTTTTTTTGAGGAACTTCCATACTGTTTTCCATGGTGGCTGCACCAATCTGCATTCCCACCAACAGTGCACAAGGATTCCCTTTTCTCCACATCCTCACCATCAGACATATATAGATCAATGAACAGATAAAGAACGCCCAGAAATAAACTCACACTATATGATCAATTAATATTTGACAAATGAGGCAAGAACATACAAGGGGATAAAGATGGTCTATTCAATAGATGGTGCTGGGAAAATTGAACAGATACATGCAGAAAAAAAATGAAACTAGACAATCTTCTTACACCATATACAAAAATAAACTAAAATGGATTTAAAGACCTAAATGTAAGACTCGAAACCATAAAAATCCTAGAAGAAAACATGGTCAATTAAATCTTGGACATTTCTCTTAGTAATATTTTTTTCTGATATATCTCTTCAGGCAAGGAAAACAAAAAATAAACAAATGGGCCTACATCAAAATAAAAAGGTTTCGCACAGCAAAGGAAACCATCAACAAAATGAAAAGACAACACATTAAAGGGAGAGCATATTCACCAATGAGATGTGATAAGGGGTTAATATCCAAAATTTATAAAAAACTCACAACACCAAAAAAACACACAATCCAATTTAAAAATGGGCAAAGGACCTAAGTGGACATTTCTCTACAGAGGACATACAGATGGCCAACAGACATGAAAAGGTGCTTAACATCACCAATCATCAGAGGAATGCAAATTAAAACCACAATGAGATATCACCTTGCACCTGTCAGATGGCTATCATCAATAAATCAACAACATAAAGCAATCACATAATCTTTGGGAATGTTTCATTAAAATGCTGACTCCTGGGTCCTGGCCCTGGAGATTGTAATTCACTGGTGGAAAGTGGGGGCTCTAAGAATCTGTATTTATCCAAAGCTTTCCTGGTGCTTCTGATGTATATAGCCTGGTTTGTGAAACTACAAAGTGACGTTGCATAGTGTGTGGAAACTGGTTCATTAAAGGTTTGTCCTATCATCGCCAACTCACATAATACATCTACCAACCTAGCCTACTTCCTTGTCTCTAAGAATTCCCATCATTCAGTGCTCAGCTTAGTGTTCACATAACCTGTGTGCCCCCCGCTCTCCCTGCCACCACTGATTTCACCAGAAATGGAGTTCTGGACCGGTTAGGCCAGTAAGATTTTCTCTCCAGGAATTTGGAACTGGGACCAAGTCCAGAAGTCAGTCAGGAATAGGCACTAAGAATATTTTAGGGTTGAGGAAGCCATTCTCCACCAAATATTCACTAATGAAGAGTCTATCTTCAAAGGAGGAAAAAGAAGCAAATGGCCGAAGCCGGTTTGGCTCAGTGGATAGAGCGTTGGCCTGCGGACTGGGGGGTCCCGGGTTCGATTCCAGTCAGGGGCATGTACCTGGGTTGCGGGCACATCCCCAGTGGGAGGTGTGCAGGAGGCAGCTGATCGGTGTTTCTCTCTCATCGATGTTTCTGGCTCTCTATCTCTCTCCCTTCCTCTCTGTAAAAAATCAATAAAATATATTAAAAAAAAAAAAGAAGCAGATGTGCAGAGAAGTGTAAATAAGAGACTAAGAGATGGGGACAGTCTTAGTTCCTAACTTCCAGTTCCTTGTACCCACCTATTATGAGATCCACTTTACCTCCTGCTCGTAGAGACTATAAATCCTCCTTCAGTAAATTGCCTTGTTTGAATAAGATTCTATTATTAACAACTAAAGAAGCTAAGACTTAAATAACTTAAACCTAGTACTTTATAGCATGTAAAGAGGCAGGCCTCAGTCCTGCATTCTTATAGTCCAACTAGAGGCCTGATGTATGAAATTCGTGCAAGGGTAGGCCTCCGCAGCTGGCTGCCTCACGGCCCCGCCCCCCGCCCCCAAACCACCCGCCACCAGCACCCGCCTTGGCCTGGCGTTGCCCCCGTCTGCTGTCCACACACCTCCTGGGCCTCCCTCTTTGGGGTGATCGTGGAGCCCCCCGATTGATCGCCCCGCTGGCTGGTGGCCTGGGCCTCCCTCTGCAGGACAATCATGGGGCAATGGCTGGGCCCCTGACCAGTCACATCCCACCCGCCTTGGCTGGCCTGGTGCCAGTGGGTGTCATAGCATGGTCATCAGAATGGGTTGTTTGGCTGTTCGGTCGATTTGCATATTATGCTTTTATTATTATAGATTCTAAACAGTCCACTTCCTACACGACTCTTTAGTCTTGTCCAGCCCTATTACCATTTGCTGAGACAAAAGTTTAATCCCTCCAATGAAAAAAGAATCACTTTTGTCCTGACTGGTATTGCTCAGTGGTTAGAGTGTCAGCCTGCACACCAAAGGGTCACAGGTTCGATTCCTGGTCAAGGGCATGTAGTTGAGTTGCAGGTTCAATCCCCAGCCCTAGCTGCGGTGCATGGAGGCAACCAATTGATGTGTCTCCCACTCTCCCACTCTCTCTAAAAATCAATGGGGAAAAATCCTCAGGTGAGGATTAACCAAAAACAAAAAACAAATCACTTTTTAATAAAAATCACATGCAGGAAAGATACCATGACTGAATCATTTCCTAGCTAATAATTCTGGTATTTGATTTTTCCCATTCATAGTCACATAGCGCACTCCTCTCTCTACTGGAGTAGAATAGTAATAGTAAAATAATAGTGAAAATAAGATAACAGTACTAAATGAAATGGAAAAATGCACAATGCTTAAAGATTTTCATATTTGATTCTCTTAACAAGCCTTTAGCCAAGTATATAGAATAGATAAGGACAGTGTTATTAGCCCGTTTCTTATTTGAGGAAACTAAGCCTAACGAAATTAAATTCATTCATTTATCAAATGTAGATTGAGTGTCTATTATGTGCCAAGAATATACTTTCATGCTCTCAGGAGCTTAAATTCTAGTAGGGAAGGCAGACAAGCAGTCACCATAAGGTGACATGTGGGTTAAGAACACATTAAGGACAGGACTTCCTGAGTGGAGAAGGCTTCTGTCCCTAATGGCTTTAGCTATACTCACAGTTGCCTTGTTTGTTCTAAGTTCATGACGAGACTTTTAAAAGAAAAGGGGAGGTACTGAATGAAACTACTGGAGGGCAGTTTCATCTCTTTTGTATCCCTCACCCTACTTCAAACCCAACGTGCTCAAAACAACACGTGTTCTCATCCTTCACCCAAAAGAATGGCTCCTCTCATGTTTCCTAACCCAGTGACCTGCAGCGCCATCGAATTTGCAGGGACCCCTCCTCTCCTCTCACCCTCCCACTTTCAGTAGTAAGTGCTATAAGTTCCTCCTTTATGCTCCATGTCCCCTGCCGGAGCCTTTTTTCCAGCCATCATTTCTTGGGCCTTTGCAATAGGCTAACATCCAATCTCCCTAGTGATGATTTCTTACATAAAATCTCATTATGCCATAACAGTACTTTAAAAGTCATGGTCCTCCATCGTTGAAGATAATAGAATTCAAGCTCTTTAGCATGACTCAGACATCTTTTCCCAAGGTGGCAGACACCTCTCCTGCCTTGTCTCACATGCAGGGTATGTCTCATGCCTCTGCACATTCCATCCTCTTCCTGGTAGGATCCTGCTCCCTCTTCTAGATAAGCTGCTTACTTCTTGTCCCTCAAAGCACACTTCCAAGGTCTACTCTCTTGTTAAAGCCTGGCCTGCGTCCCTGGGCACCCCTTCCTCTAGAGCAGCGGTTCTCAACCTGTGGGTCACAACCCCTTTGGGGGTCGAACGACCCTTTCACAGGGGTCGCCTAAGACCATTGGAAAACACATACATAATTACATATTGTTTTTGTGATTAATCACTATGCTTTAATTATGTTCAATTTGTAACAATGAAAACACATCCTGCATATCAGATATTTACATTACGATTCATAACAGTAGCAAAATTACAGTTATGAAGTGGCAACAAAAATAATTTTATGGTTGGGGGTCACCACAACATGAGGAACTGTATTAAAGGGTCGCGGCATTAGGAAGGTTGAGAACCACTGCTCTAGAGTGAATCACACTCTTACAGTCATCGCTCAGGTGTCTGTCTCTCCCAGAGGCTGTGAACCCCCTGGAGAGGGGACAGCCCTCCCAGGAAACGCCTAACACGGAAAGGAGCCAATGCGCCATGAATGCGGAATGAACAAGCAGGCTCGGCAATGTTCTCAGGGACAACTACAGAGGGGCAAGAGGGCTCCCTTGTCACGGAGCTCCACGCAAGTGCTGCCTCCCCCCTCGCCTCCCCTGGGCCCAGCGCCCTGTCCGCCCCTGCGGGAATGCGCCCTCGGAGCCATGCACAGGAAGTAGAGAGGGGAGAGTCTGAGCTCTAATTTTAAGGGTGGATTCTCATTCGCCTTTGAAATAGCTCCAGTTGCCTAGGATGAAATACAACTATTTAAGGGCAATATCCTCACCAATGCCCTTGCCCAGTGGTCGGCAAACTCGTTAGTCAACAGAGCCAAATATCAACAGTACAACGACTGAAATTTCTTTTGAGAGCCAAATTTTTTAAACTTAAACTATATAGGTAGGTACATTGTTATTAACTTAATTAGGGTACTCCTAAGGCTTAGGAAGAGCCACACTCAAGGGGCCAAAGAGCCGCATGTGGCTCGCGAGCCGCAGTTTGCCGAACACGGCCCTTGCCGAACAAGAGTTGGGCTGGGACCCTTGGGAAAACCCCCAGACGATTAGGGGGCAAATCATTGTATCTCGGTGCCCAAATATTTCCCATTTCAACAGCAAAAGTTTGCCAGGGCTGTGGGCTCTGCATGTGTGCACAGATTCCGCCCCGCGCCGGAAACACCCCGAAAGAGTTACCCAGAAGCCGGGGCACCACGGCATCTTCCCGCCTCCCGGGAAGGCCCCGTG
>NW_005371709.1:3980862-3994063 GCF_000412655.1 Myotis brandtii
ACCCGGCCCTCCTGGGCCCCCCCATGGAGGAACTGGTCCAGGCAGATGCTTGAAGGCTCGGCGGGCCCCTTCCGGTCCAGGGCACCTGCCTCGGCGTCGGGTTACCCTGGGTTGTTAACTGGCCACACGCTGACCTCAGGGGCCTGTGTGTGCAGGTCCCCGTGGCCCGCTCGGCCTTCGCGATCCTCCCTGAAAGCCAGGCCCCCCTCCATCGGCCCACCACCGCCTTTGGCAGGATGCACGCAGGATGGCATGTGGTCTGTGATTGGTCCTGGGCTGTCGGGGAGCACCCAGACCTTCCCCTCCCCGACCCCCCCCCCCCCCCCCCCCGCCCCAGCAATTTGGTAACTAAGGCGGTGACATTTGTCTTAAGTGAACCATATACCGAGCCTGTATTTCGGGGTGAAGTCTGCTAGGACTAAAGTTCAGTTCTCCGTCCAAGTCAATAAGGTGAGGGCTTTCTGTTTAGAACCTATGAAAAGGTACTTGAGAAATGCAAAACATGGAAACGCTTCTCAGCTGATGACGTTGAGTCTAGACACACACAGACACACATACTCTTTGCTTCCTGGAATCAGCCATCTGCTTGTTAAGCGAATAATAAACCGGCAGGTGAACCATCCATTGCAGTGAGGAAGGGGTCAACCAGAGGCTGTGCGGTGCAGGGGAGAGGCCAGGAGGGTGGTTTCCAGGTCAGCCTTCATCCTAATAACTTAGTGACCTTAAACATGCAGAGCTTTCAGTTACTCCTAGATAAGAGAGGACTAAACAGTCAATAAGTGTAATTGTGACTGTATCCATCAGAGAATATTTATAGAATTACTTGTGCCTGTGATAGGTCCTGAAGGAAATAAAGAAATGGTTGTAAGATACCATTAGTGCCTAAAAGACAGGAGGAGGAAAGCTGATATTTCTTGACCATCTGTTGTACCCAGGTATTCCATGCATTGTCTCATTTAATTCTCACAATAATCGTATGAGGTCCTTACTGTTATTGTCCCTGATTTTCAAAAGAGGAAACCGAGGCATAGAGGATCAAGTAATCCTCTAAAAGGCACACAGCCAGCAAGTACAGAGCTTGAACCCAAATCTCTCGGACTTCACAGCCCATGTTCCCATCCTATTTACCATACTGTCAGTTTATAATCTTGCTGGGAAACGCAACAGTAACACAGGAACCAGTTCAAAGGTAACCTGTAGGATGGTACCCAACTTTGAATGCTAAAGTTGCTGGAGAAGGTTCATGAAGGAGATGGAACTGGAATTTTAATGTCACTACTTGATTATTTTACCTTTTGGCTCATCTATGAGTATTTTGAGAATTCATATGGAAATAATTGTTTAGCAACAATTACTGAAGGAATTTACACAAGAAACAAACAGACCATAGGCTCATATCACGCTTCATTATTATGCAAATAATTTTCTTTTGGGATCTTCTCTTCCAGATTGTCACAAACACAGAAGGCAATAAAGACAGCACTTAGCACTTTCTGTGCCTATTAGATGCCATATCTTTTACACAGATGTACCCTGCCAATCTCTTCTCTCCCCTTTATGTGCCTTTGTGCAGTATAAATTGAAGAACAGTACACCCCACTCCTTATTTCTCTTCACCCTGGGCCTAAATGCTAGTCTTTGAGGCACTTTTAAGAGGGTAGGAATATGTCCACCAATCCATAGAGCAAAAGTTGAAAGAAGGCCCCAGCTAGCGAAGAAGGGCAGTATTTTTCTTGTCTTGTGAAAGCAGCAATGAACCAGCTACAATAATAAATGGTTTAGTCTCTGTCTATGTATAGGAAGGAGCTCCCTACCGTTTTGTGAAACAAATTATTCTTTGGCTAAAGCCTCAAGTAGGACCTAGGGTGGGAAAATGCCCACAACCACCATGTTCTTAACTTGAGGTTTCTAGCCAGGTTCTCATCCTTGAGATGTGCCCACAGTTATTTAAAATGCCAGCCACTTGCGGACATTACCACTCCCTCCCAGGGAGGTAAGAATGTGCTTTAGTTTCCTGTGGATGGCAGGCAGAAACGTGGCAGCATCCTCTGGCCTTTCCTCCCTCTTCTGGTGTCAGCAGGAATCAAGCTGACATGTCACGTATGTGGTTTTCAGAGGTCTGTTGAGGGTAATAGCAGAAGGTGGAGGTGGCTCTTGGATGTTGGATCTGGTTGGTTTTTTTAATTTAATTTTATTGATTGATTTTAGAGAGAGAGAGAAACATTGGTTGTTCCACTCATTGATGCATTCATTGTTTGCTTTTTATTTGTGTCATTACCAGAGATTGAACCCACAGCCTTGGCGTATCAGGACAATGCTCTAACCAGCTGAGCTACCCAGCCCGGGCTGTTGGATCTGTTTTTAATCTGTTGGAGACTCCCCAGTGGTATAGGAATTGTAGTGAAGATAAACACTATACCTTAAAGACTTTTTTGTCACTCAAAATATTCATAATCCTTAATTGCCATTTACTTACACAAAAACTAAGGCAGTCTAGGACGGGAAAGGTTGAGTCGGAGTGTGGGATGTAACCATTTGTGTTTTTCTCTCTTTTATACACTCTACAGGGGAGGTAGGAGTTTCCTTAATTCAGAGGAGTTTGAAGCAGGAGGGTCAAGTTTTTATTCTGAGTGTGGGGAAGAAGAGGAAAGGAAATTAATTGTCTAGTGTTTTTCATTATTCAATTTTTTAAAAATGCATTCTGCAGGCACTTTGATCAGTGACCACATCGCAACATGTTGAGTCAAGTCTGCCGCTCTGGCTTCCAGCCCTTCAACCAGCGTCTCCTGCCCTGGGCTCAATCCACAGCTCTCTCCAGATCTCGTATGTACCATAGGAGACTTAGAAATATGTGGGGAGTTCGGTCGGCCTGTGTTTCAAACAAGGTTTTAAAGGAGGGAAAAAATATGAAATGGTGGAATTGGACAAAGACAGTAAGCAAGGAAGCAGCCTACTGGTGAAGTGTTCTAAGTGTTCGTGTCAAGAAAGGGAAACTTTGGGACATAATAGATAGTTTTATGGAATAGAATATGGTGATAGTTTCTTGAATATATACTTACCTCCAAAGTTATCCAGTTGTTTACATTAATTGTGTACAACATTTTGTATGTCAAATAAATAAATAATTCAAAATGAAAATGAAAATGTAGTCCTGGTTCAATTGGTTGAGCATCATCCCATGCACCAAGAGGTCACTGGTTCCATTCCCGATCAAGGCACATGCCCAGGTTGCAAGCTCGATCCCCAGAAAGGGGCAGCCAATTGATGTTTCTCTCTCATCGATGTTTCTCTCTTACCCTCTCCTTTTCTCTCTCTAAAATCAATAAAAACATATTTTTAAAAATTTGTTTAAATAAAGTGTTATCTATATTCATTCCCCCTAGATTTTTTACAGGCTATTTTTGTTCATTACTTTTTTTGTAATTAAGTATTTTTAATTTTAAGATAATTATAGATTCATTTGCAGTTATAAGAATTAATACTGAGACATTCCTTATGTCCTTTACCCATTTCTCCCAATATCTCAGCCAGGATATTGCCATTGATAGAGTCAAGGTACAGGATCCTTCAGGTTTCTCCTTTCAAGCCATCCCCCTCCTCCCTATCTCTAACCCCTGGCAAATCCTACTGTGTTCTCCATTTTTATAGTTTTGTCATTTCAAAATGTTATACAAATGAAATCATACAGTATGTGACCAGTGGTGGTGGCTTTTTTTTTTTTTAAACTCAGCAAAATTCTCTAGAGACTCATTCAATTTGTGTGTGTAAACTGGCTCTTTTTTATTATTGAATCGTATTTCATTCACCCATTCACCCATTGAAGAGCAGCTGGTTGTTTCCATTGTTTGACTATTATGAATAAGGCCACTATGAACATTTAAGTACAGGATTTTGTGTGAACATAGTTTTCATTTGTCTGAGATAAATGCCCAAGCGTTCAACTGCTGGGTCATATGGTAGTTAGTTTTATGAGAAACTGCCAAACTGTTTTTGTAGAGTGGCTATACCTTTTTATATTCACACCAGCAATGTATGAGTGATCCACTTTCTCTTCATCCGCACCAAACTTTGATGATGTTTTATTTTATCAATTCTGATAGGTGTGTAATGATATCTCATTGTGGTTTTAATTTGCTTTTCCCTAAATGGCTAATGATGTTGAACATTTTTTCATGTGCTTATTTGCCATTTGTATATTCTCTTCAGTGAAATGTCGTTTGCTCATTTTTAATTGAATTGACTAGTCCTTGGTCAGATATGTGGTTGGGAAATATTTGCTCCTAGTTTGTAGTTTGTCATTTCATTCTCTTAACAGGAAAGTTTTTTTGTTTGTTTATGCTTTTTTGTGTTTGGGTTTTTAAAAAATTTTTTTGATAGGTCCAATTGATCAGTTTTTACTTTTATAGATTTTACTTTTGGGGTCACATCTAAGAGCTCTTTGAATAGCCCTAGATTTTCTTTTTTTCTAAAAGTTTTATAGTTTTACATTTAAGTCCATGATCACTTTGAGTTAATTTTTATGTAAGGTGTGGGGGTTAGTTGTTGCAAGGTTCATTTTTTGGCCTATGGATGTGTAGTTGTTGCAGCACCATTTGTTCAAAGGCCGTTTATGATATTTTGAATTGGCTATCCCCTTGATAACACCTAAATCTTATCAACAGTCTGGCTCCAAACCTTACCGCAGAGGACGTGCTTATCTACTAATCAAGCTTATTATCTGGAAAAATCTCTATTTCCCAGGAATGTGAAGAAGAGGTCAGGGTCTGGACGTAGGCTCCCTGGGTTTGAAAACTAATTCTGCTACTTGCTTTGTAAATAACTTAGTGACAGCAGCTGTGGGTCACTAATTTTATGGGTTGGCATGTTGGACTGGGCTCAGCTGCACAGTGGTTCTGAGTCTGTGTTAGTTTTCACATTGGCTCAGGGCTGATTGTTGAGAGTGGGGGTGGGGGTGAGGGTGAGGGCTCTGCTGGGATGATAGATCATCTCTCTTCCATATGGTCTCTCATCCTCCAGCAGGCTATCCATGGCTTCTTCACATCATGGTTGGGGACAGAGCAAGTCATAGGGCCAGCTCAGATTCAAGGGGTGGGAAAGTAGACTCCACCTGTTGGTGAGAGAAGCTTCAAGTATTGAGGCCATTTTTGTAATCTGGTAATGTTGGTGAGTTACTCAACTTCTCTGGGCCTCGGTTCCCTTAACTAACTCATAATACCTAAGCCATGAGTATTAACTTATGAGAATTCAGTAAGATGACAATGATGATGATGATGATGACGACGACAACGATAGCTAACACTTTTTTATAATAACAGCTAATACTTGAGTTTTTATTTTGTGCCAGGTCCTTAGTGAATTAACTCTTTCCTTCCCTCACAACTTTATGCCATAGGTAAAGGTTACAGCAAGTAAGTGGAAGGTTGAGATCCCAAGCCAGGCAGTCTGGCTTCAGAGTCTACACTTGACCTTTTATATATCCTCTCCCTATAAAGGTGTATGAATAGTTAACACAGCTCTTGGTATATATTAAGTATTCACTTCAGTATTTTTTTGGTGATATTGTTTATTCTCAGTAGCCTCATTCACAGAAGGAGGCTCTTTCTGATCTTGTCCCTAGATTTATTTTTCTATTTTTGTATCCAGATTTTTCTGGGGGCCTGGAGCCCTGTGTTCACTGACCATGATAAGCAGAAGAGAACTAAAGAAATTAGAAGGGCAAAGTGAGAAAGCATATACATACAAACACAGAGGGAAGTGGAAAGCCAAGGAGGGAGAAAGAAATGATGTCAGAATTCCTTCTTGTTCAGGCCTGGGACACAGCCTCATTGATTGCAGAGCATAAGGGCTCTGATGCTGAAAAGGTCAAGGGCTTATCCTCCCTTGGAGTATGATCCATGGCACTTTGAGGAATATGGACAACCTTACTCCCCCACCCGCAACCCCCAACACGTACACCTCAGTAGCCCCTTAGACTTACTTGGAAGCGATGGCTATTCTCTGGGACTTAAAGCCTAAAGATTCCTTAGAAGATGGGAAGAGATTACCCATCCAGAAGCCTTAGATTTTTCCAAAGTAATCAAGGCCTTCCCAGTCTTCAGTATGGACCCTAAAGAGTAGAATACACTGCAGAACATAAAATAACGCAACCAAGAAAGGTAGGGTCAACCTGGGAGGTGAGAGTATTGTTAAACAGGAAACCCAAAAAGCCCTGGGTTCCATAGAACTATCGTTGGTGATCTAGCCCACTGGATGTGACTGAGCTTTTATGTGCTTGAAGCCTTGTGTGGCCTCTTGAACCTTGTCAGCCCTGATCTGCTGTGACCCAGTTGCCAGCAGCCAGAGCGACCCTTGACTGCCTGGCACCAAGCCAAGCCACCCTCTGCTGATACAGGCTGTGCATCAGGTGTCTCATTCATGCTAACCTGGCCTGACTGATTCTGATTGGTTTCTGTCATCTGATCACCTGAACTGACATGTATGCTACTACTTGTGTCTCTGAGGTGCCCTCTCAGGCTGCTCCACCCATGTCAGCACACTTCCAGGACAGGACACGCCCTGTGGTGACAGGAGAGAAAGATAGCCAGCAGGCCTGGTCTGAGAGCTGTCAAAGGGTACATAATACCTGGGTGTACTAGTAACTTGGAGCTCTGCAGCCACTGATGATCCCAGGTCCAAATCCCAGGGGAGTAAGTCTCTCCCTCTACCACCTCTCTCTCTGTCAGGTCAACTTTTAAGCTTAGACTTAGGTGTATATATTGCTTAGGATAGGTAATATCCTTGAAGACTGAGCCAGGCTACCTATATTGATGAACCTAATGAAGAAAGGGAGCTCTCCAGGGAACTTAGCCCCAAAAGCAAACAGTCCTTTGGTCTCTGGGATCTCCCAGCAGGAAGAGACAAACCACCTGTTAGCAAGGGTGCCAAGCACCAGGGGTGTCCCAGATGATGGACTTAGTGAGCAGCTTTCTGCCAGCAACTGGACTGCAAGCCTGTTCTGAAAGGAGACCATGTTATCTTTCTGGTATCTCCAGCAGGCTTGAAACAGTCACTTTAAAAAGTGATTATTTAAGAGAGGGAAGGTTTGTGTGTGAAGGAGGCAGAGAGGGAGGAGAACACAACGATCTTCTGATCCACAAGAATAAGATTCTGCCTGCTGTCCCCACCATTGTTACAGCCCAGAGAAAAGGCTAGAAGCTGGATTACAGTTAGAGTTAGTGGTGCATGGTCAGGAGAGAGAGGCAGTGGGTCTAGGGAAATTTTGAGGAAATCTGTAAATATAAATGGAGGTAATAATGTTTGACTCAAGTGGAAGAAGTTATTCTATAATGGTATAATTATAGAACGATCCAAAAGGTGACTTAGAATGATTACTTTTAGTAACTCATTAATGCCTGTAATGACACAGAGAGAGCTCTTGGTGTGGGGAGGGGATGCCTAAAGTTTAGTCTGCTGAGAGCCTGTGTGGCCTGTTGCCCATATTGTCTTGCTTCTTACAATCTGGAATCCCACCAAGCGAAAGTCCATTCACGGTGAGTGAGACCACCTGTCAACCACTCACGTCCACAGCCAGCTTCTCTTCCCTGTGCAGGCCTCACCTGCCCTTCTGCCTGTGCCCTCATTCTCCTCTGTGTTCAGTACAGTTAGGTCAGGGCGGGTAACAGAAAACCCAAAACAGTAATGGCTCAACCAGGATAGAAATCTATTTCTCTCTCTTTCCCTTGAGAGAAGCCTGGGGTCCTCAAGGAAGGGAGGCAGTCCAGGGCTCCCAGGGAGTACGTGAAATCATCAGGCTTCCACGCTCCTTTTGCTTCGCAGTTCTGCCGTGGTTTCTTACGATCCGCAGTGGATGTTTGAGCTACAGCTTCCATACCCATGTTCCAAGCAGCAGGATGGTCAAAGGGAAGAAGGAAGCACTGTTCCTTTTCCTTTACATTTTTTTATTCACCTTTAATGTAATTTCAGTCAAAAAGGCATCAGTAGGCAACATAACATTGGGTAAGAAGGAGAGGAGACTCTTAGAGGCAGAATGGTTCTGTGTGTAGAGTAATTGGAGGGCTCTGAGCGTTGCACCTTGACTTATCTGGGAACAAATAATAGCCATGAATTGGCCCAAATAGACGTGGTTGTTGGCAGCCTGAAACCAGGCAGCTGTGGGTTCAGATCTCACGCAGGAAGCTCTTTTCTTTTTAAGGAAATTCCTTGAAGTCCCACATAACATTTTCATACGTATCGTGTTAACCAGAACTTAGTCACATGCCATGTCGAGGTGAGCAAGAAAGTCTGGGAACTGCAGTCTTTTGACTGGTGGCAGTGCACCCTGCTAGAACAGGAAACCTCCCAATTTGTGAGAGAGGGCAAACGGGTAGTTGGTAAGTAGTTTGTTGTTTTGTTTTGCCTCCTTAGAAATCTTATAGTTTTGCCCCCCCGCCCCCCGAAAGGAATCAGTGAGGGTTGCTTAGGGGCAGATGTCCCAAGGGATAGAAACAAAATGTCTGACTCCAACATTACTCTTCCTGGATTCATGCTGCCTTGTCAGAGAGAAACTTTGTAGCTAGATTAGTTATAATTTTTTATTATTCCTACTAATTACTTTGCTCTTAATTGCCTTTGCTAATCAGACTCACTCTCTTTTTATAGTGGCATGGCTTTTAAAGCACATATACTGTATTTTTATTATGAAAGTAATGCATTTTTACTGCATATATTTGGAAAACATAGGAATAAAGAAGAAAATTAAATCACTCATAATCCATGAGGTAAAATATTAATGTTTTGATTTATTTTCTGCATCTTTTTTTCTGTGCATTTAGACATGTCTAGGAAACATACCATGAGCATTTTCTTGTGTTATTAAAAATCCTAAAAATGCTTATTAATCCATCTGCCCTTTTTTTGGACACTTACCTGCCGATTTTTCCTATTATAAATAACACCGGTGAACAGCCTTCTGATGAATCTCTTTGTTTTGATCTCTGAGTAGTTTCTTAGAATAAATTTCTGAATGTGGAATTGCTGGATGAAAAGATGCAAACATTTTTTTTTTAATTTTTTTTAGAGAAGAAGAGTGTGGGGAAAGAGAGAGAGAGAAACATCAATGTGAGAGTGAAACGTCAATCAGCTGCCTCTCACATACCCCCTACTTAGGATTGAGCCTGCAACCTGGGCAGGTGCCCTGACCAGGAGTCAAACCTGCAACCTTTCAGTTCGCAGGACAATACCCAACCAACTGAGCCACACCAGCCAGAGCAAAGATTTGTGAACGTTTTTAAGGTTTTTGATGTATTTTGCCAACACATATTCAGGAAAGATCGTTTTGTTTGAACTCTTCACCAGTAGTGTTTGAGTGTACCTGTGACCTGTGTAGTGGGTGCATGCTAGATATGACTTTTGATATACTGGTTTTACTTGTTTAAGACTGATAAAACTATTTTTTGATGGCTAAACTGGTTAATGCCGTGCATATATCTTCTTAATGAGACAGTATATTGTGTTTTTCTTTTCCTTTTTTTTTTTCTTCTTTTTTTCATTCAACTTTGGGAGCTACAGATCCTGTCCAGCCTTCAACCATCAGAAATGTCCGTTCTTGGAGCAACATCCCATTTATCACTGTACCCCTCAGTCGCGCACATGGCAAGTCTTTTGCCCACCGCAGTGAGCTGAAGCATGCCAAGAGAATCGTGGTGAAACTCGGAAGCGCCGTGGTGACCCGAGGGGATGAATGTGGCCTGGCACTGGGACGCCTGGCATCTATTGTTGAGCAGGTAATTGCCAAGATGGAAAATTCTACTGACCCAAAATAAAATGGGGTTTTTAATCTGTCAGTTCAGGTTTATCAGCTTGTACAAATAATCTTGATTTGAGTGGAATAGATTTAACCCAATCTAAAAACTCCCTTTCCCACTGAAGGTGCCAGTGGGAGACAGCATCCTAGGGTAAGCAAAGGGGATGTCAAGGAGTGGAGCTGATTCTGCAGTTCATCTCTCAGGCTTCTTAGTGACAAGGAGCATACATGTCAGTGATTCTCAGTCCTGCTGCACATTAAAATTCTCTGAGGACCTGGAGATGCCTGGGCTGCACACTCAATCATTTAATACTAAAGGCCTGGTGCGCGGATTTGTGCACCAGTGGGGTCCCTTGGCCTGGCTTGGGGGGACTGGGCCAAAACTGGCTCTCCAACATGCCCCAAGGGGTCCCGGATTGTGAGAGGGCACAGGCCAGGCTGAGGGACCCCACTGGTGCAAAATTGGGGCCGGGGAGGGACCACGAGAGGGCTCCAGGGCGTGTTCACCCCGTCTAGCTCAGTCCTGATTGGCTGGACCCCAGCAGCAAGCTAACCTATCAATTGGAGCGTCTGCCCCCTGGTGGTCAGTGCATGTCATAGTGACTGGTCGAATGGTTGGACACTTAGCATATTAGACTTTTATTATATAGGATGTGTCTCTAGGGTGGGGCTTAAGCACCATTGTTTTTAAAGTTTCCCAGGTGACTCTAATATATAGTTAGGGTTGAGAACTCAGGGGGATGGATGTGTGTAAATATTGAACTTTTTCCTGTTTTGCTGGGCTTTTTCTTTTTCAATTAGTCCAATAATCTTGAAATAAATGGGAGCTATCATTGCAAAGGTTTTCCAAGGCCAGATATTTAAAAAGGACTCACCAGACTCCACAGAGAATACCAATGTAAGGCTTTCATTTAAGGCAATACAGGCAGCAAGAGAGAGTGCAAGTAAACAGTGGGGGTCTGAGAGACAATCCCCTTTTTCATGCCCCCCAGGGACCTTACGTGGAGACAGGGACAACACTTAGACTCCAGATTGAATCACAGGATATCTGTGTAAGGAATATTGGCTTTAAAAGGGCTCAAAGCAGAAGTTTCCGGTGGGGATTTAATGCTCCACTGGTCATGCAGTCAAGCCAGGCCGACCACAGATTATCAGTAAAGAAACTGACCTTGGGGGTTGACAGTAGGAATTTTGGACTTTAAACGTGTCACAAATCCCACTACCCTTATCTTTGCCAAGAGCAAGGATCAGCAAACTTTTTCTGTAAAGGGCAGATAGTAAATGTTTTATGCTTTGTAGGCCATGTCGGTGTCTTCTCAGTTCTGCTGTTGTAGCACGAAAGCCACCTTAGACGATATGTAAATGAATGAGCATGGTTGGTTCCAGTAAAGATTTGTTTATAAAAACTGGTGCAGGACAGATTTGACCTGTAGGCCCTAGTTTGCCAGTGCCTGACCAAAGTCAAAAGCAGACACCAGGCATCCTGGAGCTAAAGCAAGAGCTTTTCCACTCTGGCTGTAACGCACCTCAATCCTATATAACCATGTTTTCAGTTTTTAATAACTTTACTGAGGAGTTGGTATTAGGAAACTGCTAACCTGAAATTTAATGACATCTTCTTATATTTTCTCTACTGAGCAACGATCAAATCCGCCTCCCAGATTGAGTCCATGAAATCAATACTTAACAAGTATTTGTGTAAGGGCTACATTTTGAGGGGCTTGGGAGCCAGGACTGGGACTCCCGAAACAATTAGGTGATTGTTGAAGACAGTAAGTATTCAAATGAGTAGGCCCAAATGACAGTCACTGATGGGTGCAGTATGAGAAAGTCAAATGACAGTGTGGTTATTTTGGGGGCTTCCTAGGAGAGCTGGGACTCAGCCTGGGACTTTACAACTGGCTGGATTTGCACCAACAGAGGGGAACTGTTCCATGCTGCTGAGTGCACAGTGTGAGTGGCGCCCCCGGAGTTGTGCACAGTGTGAGTGGCGCCCCCGGAGTTGTGCGCTTCTTGGAAGAAGAGGCTCTGCAGGTGGATCCCACATGGGGGACAGGGAGCGGGCAGCTTGTGAGCAGTGGCAGTGATCTCTTCAGGGAGAATGGGAAGTGGAGCATTCTGTCAGGCAGAGCTTTGGCAAGGTAGAGGAATTGGGGTCCAATCTCAAGCAGTTTGAAGATTTTGAGCAAAAGAGAAAGTTGATGAAAACAGTGGGGAGAACTTGGTAATGATTTCTTAGGTCACCAGCTCCCCTTCTAGAAACATGCATGGACCTAATGGAAGGGCTTTCTGGATCAGGGCAGTGCTAATATGTCTTATCCAAAGCACCTGATCATGTTCGCTGGACGCAGGAGCCAACTTGGCTTCCACTGGCCAAAGATGCAGAGATAATCACTGCAACAAATTTAAACACATGAAGTATGTTTAATCCATGAATTCATAATGATACTTTAAAATGACTCATTGGTCATCTTTGGAGGATACTAGAGGACCTACTCACTACTTTAGAAACTGGTAAATAAAGGAAAAGAGGCACACATCTGTCCTGCCTTTCATAAACAAACTGCACCTCAAGGTGACCAAACACTTCATGAAGGAAACTCTCCCTTATAGACGTGTTTAGCCTCTGAATGAAGAAAAAATGAATAAATTTGAATGTCAGCCGTTTGGAGCCCTAATAATGAAGAGAGATCTTAGTGACGATCATAAGTAGTAGCTAACATCACAAAAAGAAAGATAACCAGGAATTATGTATCCCCTTGATGGACACCATGACCTATAAATTCTTGACAAAACAAATCAAGCCTCCATACCTAGTAGCAGTTTATAGGAATATAAAATACAGCATTAAACTTACACCACAGGCCCTGGCCAGTGTGGGTCAGTGGTTGAGTATTGACCTATGAACCAGTAGGTCACAGTTCGATTCCCCATCAGAGCACATCCAGGTTGCAGGCTCAATCCCCAGTAGGGGGCATGCAGGAGTCAGCCAATCAATAATTCTCTTTCATCATTGATGTCTCTATCTCTTTCTCCCTCTCTGAAATAAACAAAAAACATATTTAAAAACAAACTTACACCACCGGGACACAAGCTTTAGGAAAATTTAGGCTGGGAAACCCTGAGAGGACAAGCAACCTCAATTCTTTAACAAAAAGTAGCAAGGGGGGAGGGAATTTTGGAGGATGCACCTGTGGATTAAAAGACATGTAAGAGACATTTCAGTTCATTGCAATATATAGGCTTAATTTACATCTCAGTTTGAGCAAGCTGGAAAAAATGAAGAATTGTGAACACTGACTTGATATTAATGAATTATTTACTAGTAAATGTTTTAGATGATGGTGGTTTTATGGATATATATATATACTAGAGGCCCGGTGCACAAAAATTTGTGCACTGGGGGGGGGGGGCCCCCCC
>NW_005371709.1:3995423-4018337 GCF_000412655.1 Myotis brandtii
TGGCTGGCAGTTAATTTGCATATCTCCCTGATTAGCCAATGGGAAGGGTAGCGGTCGTACGCTAATTACCATGTTTCTCTTTTATTAGATAGGATGTATAGCATGTCCCCAAAAAATGTATACACTAACAGCTGGTAACTCAATTGATGTTTCTTTTTAAATATATTTTATTGATTTTTTACAGAGAGGAAGAGAGAGGGATACAGAGTTAGAAACATCAATCAGCTGCCTCCTGCACGCCTCCTACTGGGGATGTTCCCGCAACCAAGGTACATGCCCTTGACCAGAATTGAACCTGGGACCCTTCAGTCCGCAGGCTGACGCTCTATCCACTGGAGCCAAACCGTTAGGGCTCAGTTGATGTTTTTTTCTTTTCAGATTTAACCCATTGGAATATATAATTATTCAAAGTGTGTATACATTTTTGGGGACACCCTGTATATTCCCTGTCTTTTAGCAATTACTGCTAGAATATTTACAGATGAAATCGTATGTCTGGGGCCTTGGGATTTGTATTGAAATAATGGTGGAGCTATACAAGGAGTATTGGAAAGTGAGATATTGGCCATGAGAGATAGTTGTTGACGAGGGGTGATGAGTACATTGGAATTCATAATACTGTTCTTACCACTTTGGTTAAGTATGAGACTTTTTGTAGTAAAACATTATTTTTTAAAATAATTTTGTGAGTTCCTGAACCAGGTTAAAGGGTTCAAGCATCAGGAATAATGGACGGGTTAGGAATATTGACTATATTTGCATCTTGACTCTTTGGTTCTTTCATGTGGATCTGTCCAAGGTAGGGAAAAAGTGACTGGGTCCTGGGCAGACAGAGCCGAACAGGGTGAGCATCTGTCTCTGGTCCAGCCAAAGGTGACTGTATCAGACATACCCCCTTAGGATTTGAATTCATCCGCTAAGTTTATGTTGCAATTTCAGCTCCAAACTTTTCTTCTGGCCTTTTTTGCCTGTAACAACTAGGCCTTCTGCAGACATCAAACTTCAACAGACACCATCAAGCCCCGGAGATGCCAAGCCTGGCTACACACCAGAATCCCTTATTAAAAACTTCTGATTTCTGTCTGCCACCTACCTGCCAGATTTCAGTTAGCATGTAGGAATCTATATTTTTACCAAACGACTTGGGTGATTCTTCCCAGGGCCAGCCCAGCGCTGGTCCATAAACCAGCATTTGGGATCCACTCAGTTGTCCATCCTACCTGCATTTCTTGTAAAGAGAGGAAAGAGATGTTACAAGTGACTCGTGGTGCCCTTTTCTTCCTCACTGTCAGGTGTCAGTGCTACAGAATCAAGGCCGAGAGATGATGCTGGTAACTAGTGGAGCCGTAGCTTTCGGCAAGCAACGCTTGCGCCATGAGATCCTTCTGTCTCAGAGCGTGAGGCAGGCCCTGCACTCGGGGCAGAACCAGCTGAAGGAGATGGTGAGTGCTGCTCCCTACCCCTTGGAATGGGCCCTCAGCCCTCCTTCCCTCTCTCTCAACTACACCTTGTCTGTTGGTATGTTCCAGGCAATTCCTGTCTTAGAAGCCCGAGCCTGTGCAGCTGCGGGACAGAGTGGACTGATGGCCTTGTATGAAGCCATGTTTACCCAATACAGCATCTGTGCTGCCCAGGTGAGAGGCTGGCCTTTCCAAGGGGCATGGGACCCGTGAGGGTGATTCCCTTGGAGCAAGAAGATCATGACCAGGGCTGTGGAGCCAGACCACCAGGAGACAGTCTGGGCTTCAGCACTTGCTAGCTGGGAGATCTGGAGAAAGTCTTTCAGTCTAACCTTTTTGTGCCTGTCTCTTCCTCTGAAAAATGAGGATAATACCAGTGCCTATGCCCGAGGGTTTTTCGATGGGCTTAATGAGAAAACACTACGTGAAAAGCATTTAATGCAGTGTTTAATAATAAGTGTTAGCTCTGGTTGTTGTACTAGTACCTCTTAGGGCTGCAGCTGCTAATTCTTCTGAAGATAGATATCTTTATTTCATTGGCTTGCTTCGCCTGGTAGTGGTTGCCTTAGATACCTGCTAAACATTGAAGGCAAAAGGAATGTTGGTGATTTGTTAGGTTTTTATTCATTCAGCAAATATTTTTGGGGTACCTATGATGTACCAAGGAATCTGTTAAGTCAGCCATGGTTCCAGTCCCCATGGAATTTAGAAATTTTTAGTGATTACCTCTGAATGTTCTAGAACCTTCTTCCTAACATTTCTTTTTTACCTAAATTTCCAGAATTTTAAAAAATTGTATTTTTCATCAACTAAACAACTACACACTGAATAGAAAAATCTAAATATCACAAAACAACTGAATGGTCACTTCACAAAACAACTGAAGATAACCTAACTCCCAAGGCTATTCTTTCAGACGCCCTTGCTGCCTCTGATCACTTACACAGGGGTTATTTTACACAAGTGATGTTATATGTGCATCTTTCACTTCCCATTGCTTTGTGTCCCCCTCATTTTCACAGTTGTTATTCAGTGATGTTCTGGAATTATACTAGCGTGTCCTTGAAAAAGTGAGCTGAAACAGAAGGCGTGGACTTGTCCACCTGTTTCCTGTGGCAGGAGACCCTACTCTCTGTCATCTTAGCTTTTGTATTTTTTTTTTTCTGTTAGCATAAATACAGTGAAAATCTCAATTTCTGTCACCTTTTATTAGTTCTTCTCTGCTACAATGCAATGACAGTTTAAGTCTTTAATTTTTTTAAAATGCCTGGAGCCAAATGAGGAAACTTACGTCCAGGAACTATGTTTTTTTTGTTTTGTTTTTAAATATATTGCATTGATTTTTCACAGAGAGGGAGAGGAATAGAGAGTTAGAAACATCGATGAGAGAGAAACATCAATCAGCTGCCTCCTGCACACCTCCTACTGGGGATGTGCCTGCAACCAAGGTACATGCCCTTAACTGGAATTGAACCTGGGACCCTTCAGTCCGCAGGCCGACGCTCCATTCACTGAGCCAAACCAGTTAGGGCCAGGAACTATGTCTTTGTTTTGTTGTGCTTTTTACCAGGTTTGATTTTTTTTTTTTTTCGGTGTTTTGGTTGTTGGTTTTTTGGTGTTTTGTGTTGTTTTTTTTTAGAAAATGTAAAATCATGAAGAGAATGTTAATGGATAGAACTGAGAAATATTCCCTGGACTAGACAAAATTTGAGGTGGACCTTAAAAAATAAGTAGGATTTTTAATACCAGGCATGTGTCCTGACTGAGAATCGAACTGGAACCTCCTGGTTCGTAGGTTGACACTCAACCACTGAGCCACGCTGGCCAGGCAGTTGTTAGTTTTTTAATATGTTTTTATTGCTGTTAGAGAAGAAGGGAGAGGGAGAGGGAGATAGAAGCATCAATGAGAGAGAAACTTCGATCAGCTGCCTCCTGTATGCCCCCAACTGGGGATCATGCCCTCAACCTGGACATTTGCCCTGACCAGGAATCAAACCAGCAACCTGTTGGTGCATGGGTCAACCACCACTGAGCCACACTGGTCAGGCTTTTTTTTTTTTAATAAAAGTTACATTAAAAGTCAGTGCACAGTAACCATTTCCATTAACGATGTGGAAGAAAGAGCTCTGCCCCTTCCACTTTCCAGCAAGCATCCGCCCTGGGCCCCTCTCTTTGCCTTCCCCACTGTCTTATCTACCAGAAGTGTTTGCCCTTTGTACCTTATCCTGTGGTTCCTTGTTTTCTTTACTAATCTCGTTTTGAAGACCATTTTCAGGGGCTGTGGAAATCTCCAGTAAGTTATCAGGTTAAAGACTTAAAACAAGTAAAGCAGCTTATTTTTCCTTCATAGACGTGACACTGATTTGCATGGTAACAGGTTGTCCTCCGGGCACATTCTTTTCTCCCGTGGGGCTCTTGTCTCCTATCTCTTGCTTGTTCAATTGTTTGAGCAATAGGTATTTTCCCTGGACCTTTATACCTTCTGCTCACCTCTCCTACATACATGTGTTTACTTTTATTGTTTGACCTTTCACCACCAGGACTAGAATCCGTTGTTTGCTTTTAACTCAGTCCTGTTTTCTATAGGACTAAGCTTTTCTGAAGAGGAGTTCATGATCCATCCTTACAAAAACAGGCCCTATTCCATCTTACCCAAACCCTCACCATTTTTATTCTCCATCCCAGCAGCTGGCACAGGGCCTGGCATTCCAGAGGTACTCAATAAATATTTCATGGAATGAGTGAGTGAATTACTTCCCTTAGACATTACCATTTTGTCTTCTTCACTCACATTTTGTATGTCATTCAGGCTGCTGTTACCTTAGTTACCATTGCCCAATCCCAGTTCAGGGCTCAGCCTTTCCCACTGTTTCAGTCCCTTCCTCCTGGACCACCTGCCTCCAACCTTCCTACTTCAGCCTGCCTTTCACCACAAGAGCCCCCTTCCTTAACCATCAGAGGGTTTTTGGTGAAGCATTTTTTCATGAGCTTCAGGGTTTGTTGCCATTTAGTTTCTTGACATCATCCCCCTTTACCTCTCTCCCCTGCTAAACCCTGCCGGAAACTTGGATTCAGGCAGGAAAGCAGAGCTGACCACCAGCTCTCCACTCTGCCCATCCCCTCCCCTGAGCTAAGTGACATTTAGCCCTTCTTTCAGTGTGTGACTAGAGGGTCACCTCCATACACCTCTCAGATTAGCCCACATGCTCTCACACAGTCTTTGTAAACTCCAGTAGTGGTCGGCCGCAGAGCGAGAACAGTGATGACACAGCCCTATTTCCTTTTATCTCAGACACTTCCCAGCAGGGAAAACCATTCATTCATTCGCTCGCCAAATGTTTCTGTGCCTGAATCAGATGCTAGGATACAAAGGTATTTTAGAAGTTAATGACATTCATTACTTTCCCCCAAAGCCCTCCAAAGTAGATGCATTAATTTTTCTTAATTTTGTAAATGGATGAGATTTGGTAGTGCCCTGAGAATTAAAGTACTTTTACAAGAAGTCCTGAACATCATTAAATCTTCCAAATCATTCTAACTTTTCCCTCATATCTAGAATAATTGGGTAGGCATCCAAAGATGTGTGTTCCATTCCAATCTGTGTAGGATCGCAGAATCCTAATGTTTAACTTCTCCAGTTTTAGCATTTTTTTAAGCGATACCTAGGAATTTCATCATTTTTCTCCCTCGTGTTTTTGATCTATTTAAACCTTTTAGATTTTGGTGACCAATTTGGATTTCCACGATGAACAGAAGCGCCGGAACCTCAATGGGACACTTCATGAGCTCCTCCGAATGAACATCGTCCCCATTGTCAACACGAATGACGCTGTTGTCCCCCCAGCTGAGCCCAATAGTGATCTCCAGGGGGTAAATGTGGGTAAAATGCTCCAAAGGGTCGAGCATGCCAGAGACACTAACGCCACGAGGTGCTGCATGTACTAACACCGCAAGTCTGACCCTAACGAGGTGGAAATTGGGAGCGAGTGGTGTCCTGACCAGTGGGGCCCAAGCTCTCCTGGAGTCAGAGGGTTTCCTTCAACTGGTTAGGTGTGATCGTGATGGAAGATGCTGCCGTGAGCATGGCTTATGTATGTCAGTGGATAGAAAGGTGCATGTTTGGAAAGGGGGGCTGCCAGAGAATGGTGTTTTGCAGACAGAGGGGCCTGCAGAGCCTGGCTGAGTGCTTCTGTGAACTTCCTTTTGAACTGTGTAGTTCACTCACGACTTTTCACCTGCATTCCAGGTTATTAGTGTCAAAGATAATGACAGCTTGGCTGCCCGGCTGGCGGTGGAAATGAAAACTGACCTCTTGATTGTTCTTTCAGATGTGGAAGGTACAAAGTAACGCCTTTTCCTTTTATCCAGCCTTTGTTGTAAATACGACATGTGTGAGCATGAGTTTTCCTCTTTCTTTGAATCCTTCTGATCTTTTTTTCTATGGGACATAATTTTCTGAGCCATGTGGTCTGACGAAGGGTTTTTTATGGCTCAGAAGAAGGTGGGGGAGTCTGGGAAATGCAGTTTAAATGCTGAAAGATTGTCATTTTCCAACACTTTCATTTTGTTTTTTATAACAGCTTTATGGAGAATTAATTCACAGACCATACCATTCACCTATTTAAAGTTTACATTCCAGTGATTTTTAGTGTCTTCATACAGTTTTTCAACCCTCACCACAATTTTAGAACATTTTTATCCCCACCACAAGAATCCCATCCCCATTAACAGTCACTGTTCACTTCCCCAGAGACTCTCCAGCCCCATGCAGCCCTCAGTCTACATGGTCTCTATTGATTTGCCTGTTCTGGACATTTTATATAAATGGAACCATACACTAATGCTGCTTTGAACCTTCATGTACAAGTGTTAGTGTGGATGTATTTTTTATTTTACTGAGGAGCAGAATTGTTGGATCATAAGGTGTAACTCTTTGGAAGAAGTGCCAGACTGTTTTTCAAACCATGTATATACCATTTAGCCATGCAAACCATTTCCAGAATGGTACAAAATGCGCCCTTTTACAGTCCCACTCACAATAGACAGGGCTCTTGTTTCTCCACATCCACAACACTTACCTCTTGTCATCTGCCTTTTTTATTATAGCCATCCTAGTGGGTGTGGAGTGGTACATCATCTTACTTTTTATCACTTTCAGTTTTTAATGTAATTCATAAGACATATTGTTTTAAATTGGAGCCACTGCAGAAAATCTAGGCTGTGTGGCCACCTTGGCTTATGTATTACTCCCTTTCTTCCTCCTCAGGGAGGGGCCCCTTGTGGCTCCAGTGGACTCTCCATTCACTCTTCCACTTTGCTGAGTTGTACCCATTTACATTTTGACCCATAAAGAACATGATAGCTGTGTCAAAATAGGCCAAATCTACAGGATCCTCAAAGTCTCCCATTACATTCCCTGGAGGTCTGAAAAGCCTATTGAGTACCCAGCCCACCCCCCAGGCAGGCTAACCTGTGCCAAGGACATGGCCATGCTCTGAGGCTGGCAAACATTCACTTATTAAGCTGGTTATAAAATATGCAAGGTGCGTCCTGGAGTTGTTCCTCAGTGGGGTGGACTTCTGGAACCCCCCATTCTCCTTCCTGGGTAGAGTTGATGGAACAGAATTCTTCTGGAGGGGTTAAGTACAGAGTGGTTGGCAGTGCCCGGGAGGCCTCTCTTGGACTTCCATTAAAACAGTATGATTGACCCTTGTTTACTTTTTAGGCCTCTTTGACAGCCCCCCAGGGTCAGATGATGCAAAGCTCATTGACACATTTTATCCTGGAGATCAGCAATCTGTGACATTCGGCACCAAGTCCAGAGTGGGAATGGGTGGCATGGAAGCCAAGGTAAGAATCTGGTGCCTTTACCGCCTGTAACAGTTATAGAGCCAAAATACCATTTTTACTTTTGTAATTCTTTGTGGGCTAATGGTGCACATGCTAGGCACATACACAATTACGTATGCACATATCTAAATATAGGCTTAATGCATATTGTGTACCTGTATTTAGTCATGTTTGTGTATGCATTCTCTTTTATTAATATTATATAGAGTGAGTGTTCATATTGTAAACTCCTTAAGGACAAGGTCTGTATAGTTTTCATAATTCATAAATCCTCTAATGTTATCAGCTCAAATATTTTTTGATGACATCTTGCAAAAGTTCTTCTCTCCCATTAATTTTTCTAAGAAGTTATGCCCTTAAGGTACAGCCTCATGTGTAGCAATGGTAGAGATGAGGACAAAAGCCCCATTTACAAAAGCTAAAAGTACTCAGCTTCAGACTTGGCCAAACACCCGACGGGACACTGAGTTGAGGCTCAGTGCGTCAGATGTGGACATGGGGCGTCCCAGTGTAGAGTCTTGGAGAGAGGACACGTTGAGCACGAAGGGCAGACTGGTTCACTTTTAGGCAGCACATGCTACAGTTGAATTGGAAAGAGTGATGGGCTGGGTGTGTTTTCGGAGCTTCTTAAATTGTATTCTTAAATTGCTCCGTATCACATTGCATTTTAAATATTTTGCAAATTTAAAGTGCAGGTGACAAGACCCTACAAAGATCTGAGTCTCATCTTTGGGTCTAACCTCTCCTTTAGGTGAAAGCGGCCCTCTGGGCTTTGCAGGGTGGCACTTCAGTGGTTATTGCCAATGGAAGCCACCCAAAAGTGTCTGGGCATGTCATCACAGACATCGTAGAGGGAAAGAAAGTTGGCCTGACCAGGAATTTAACCGTGACCTCCTGGTTCATAGGTCGATGCTCAACCACTGAGCCACGCTGGCTGGGCCGACAGGATCTCATTTTACTTTACAATATAGCACTGTGAGGTAGCTACTATATATTATCCTGATTTTACAGAGGAGAAAAATGAAGCAGTTTTCACATGCCTGAAACCATGGCCAGTGACAGATCTGGATTTAAACCCAAATGGACTGTGTCTGTAAAATAGTTGTAGAATAGTTTATGCAGCCTGTGATGAAAGACAGCTCATCTCCTAGTGTGCGGTCTGCCCAGGGTTAGCAACAGGCCCAACAGAAATGCCCTCAAGGTGCTAATGGTAGAGTGAGAGGGCTGACAACTAAATATGTAGAGCCAGATAGGCCCTCACTCTGTCTCGGCCTTTTCCTAGTTCTCTGTCTTTGGTACCCTAAAATAATGGGGATTGGTGTTAATGGGGCTTTTTATTTTATTTTCTCTTGAATAAATATGCCTTAAATTAAACATCCAAGTTAGTTTTATACCCTTCAAAGAAACCTAGCAAGGCTCATCAACATTATTCCCATTCCTTAACACATGTTTGAGTCATTGCTTTGGAACTTCCTGTAGAATTTACATCTGGTCTTTTGAATTTTTGTAGTATTGGCAAGTCATAAAATAAATTCTCGGAAATGGAAATCCTGTCCATTAATTTAAAGTAAAAGAATTGATGACATCCTGTCCATTAATTTAAAGTAAAAGAATTAAAGATTAAAATAATGCAGAAACATAGACAGCAATCGTCACTGTTCTTGATGCCTTCCAGACTTAGAAACATGTCATGTTTGATCAATAGGATCCCACCATACATACTGTTTTGTAGTTTTCCTTTTTCACAAACTGTATTCTTCATATCATATCATATAGCTATTGATGTTAACTGCATGGTAGCCCACTGCCTGATTTTATAGGTAGAACCCAGATTCCCACTAATATAAAAATGCTGTGATAAGTATTCTCATTACATGGAAGTTCACTCCTGCAGATGACAAGTTTCTGGAGCCGAACTTGCACAAAAGGTGTAGGTTTACATACCTTTATATGGCAAACTATTACCCCCCAGAAAAGCTGTGTAAATGGCATGTCCTTGTTTTCCCTTAATTCCATGTCTGTTCAAAGACAGCGCCACACGTCCAGTAGGACAGTTGCTGCTGCCCAGGTCTCCTCCTTTATCATCATGCATTTTTACACCCCCAGGGAGACTTGCACCTCCTCTGCTGAAACGATTGAGCCTCTCCACGTCTAAGTTGAACAGCCTGGCCATCGGTCTGCGGCAGATTGCAGCCTCCTCCCAGGACAGCGTGGGGCGCGTTTTGCGCCGGATCCGAGTTGCCAAAAACTTGGAACTAGAACAAGTGACTGTCCCAATCGGAGTCCTACTGGTCATCTTCGAGTCTCGCCCCGACTGTCTACCCCAGGTATGTGACTAATGCCGAGATAAATCTCCCAAAGATTCTTCTTCTTTTTTTTTTAAGTAAGAACGTTTTATCTCTCCCCCACCCCACCCCCAAAAAATAACATTTTTAAAAAATATATTTTTACTGATTTCAGAGAAGAAGGGAGAGGAAAAGAGAAGTAGAAACATCAGTGATGAGAGAGAATCATTGATTGGCTGCCTCCTGCACACTTCTTCCCACTGGTCGAGCCCACAACCTGGGCATATGCCCTTGGTCAGAATTGAACCTGGGACCCTTCAGTCTGCAGGCCAACGCTCTATCCACTGAGCCAAACTGGCTAGGGCCAAAAAAATAATTTTTGAGACTTTATTCTTAGGTTGTTCTTAAGGTAATTCATGTTACTGGCTTTACCAATAATTCTAAAGTAAGTATTTATATGTACATTATACAGTTGAAGAAACTGAAGTTTATAGGAGGTAATACTATTGTGAAACTTATTAATGTGGATCTGGGCCTTAACCCCAGATGAATCTCCCTGACCACAGTAGCCCCTTCCAAGTATATTAGCTCACTAGGCACTTTGTTCCCTCACCCCAGAGTCCCTGCTAGCCTCCTGCAGGTCCTTCATCTCATAGTTGGCTTTGCCCATGCGAAAGAGGGCCCTTTATCATCAGTGTCTCAGATGGCTTCCTGAAGGTACATCTTAGAAAAAGAATGTCTAGTAAAGATGTAAACTATAATATAATCCTCTTTCAGGAATCTGACATATCACAGGCTCATGTTGAGAAACCATGTATTAAAGAGCTTGCCAAACAGCCATGTTCTTGTTGCCCTAAACTTTCTCCCAGAAATCTGAGAACATCCCCCACTGGACTGTCTAGTACGATACCAGCTCTTTCTTTGGACAAGCCGCGAAGTCTCAGGGAGAAAGTCTGTTTAAAAACAAACAAGCAGTACTCTTTACTCCATGGCATCAGTGACCGTGGGAGTCCAGCGTGCTCTGTGGAGGATTCTCCCTGAGGACCTAAAACCAGCCTGTTCACCACCCAGCCCCTTCTGACCTGTCTCCGCAGTGCCCCAGGGAGAACTGCACAGCCCCCTCTGCTGGTGGAAACGAGTCCCAGTCTCTGTGCAGCCGTGTCCATGAAGTCTCCCTGCTCCCTTTTAGCCACACTAGCTGATACTTCACCCGGTAAAGGTTTCCTCTTTGGCCCACTAAGGTTCCTCGCTTGGATAGCATCACAGAATCCTGAATCCTAAAAGTTGTATGCAGAATTCAGTGGGTTTGTGCATTTATCTGGAGAACGTACATAACTTTTTTAAGGGCTTCATGAGCAACAAAAAAACAAAGATTAAGAGCCACTGATCTGGAGGTGAACAGTTTCAGGCACACAGTGTTTTTAGGAAAGTGTCTTTCGCTACTTAAAAAACCCAGGTAGGTTCTCCTTTACCCCAGAGCACTCAGAAAGTTAAGCTCCAGGCCTTGGGTGACCAGGTCAGTGACTGATCCTCCTCCCAGATGGCCTGCTTCTTCCTTCCCAGACAGGTTGTGCTCCGTTCCCAGCATCTCCGCCAGAGCTGGCAGGAGCCTGGTCCTCTCCAGGTTCTCAGCACCAGGCGTTCAGAGCTCTCAGCACCGTGACAGGGCCAGAGTAACATGTGGCCAGCAGTGCTGCCCACCCTCTGCTCAGCAGGTGGAGCAAGCACCTGGGTCAGGAGGCAGCTGAGCACCCTGTCCTCCACTGTGGCCACCTTAGGGAGAGGCCTGTGACCCTGGCCTCTTAACTCAGGTTACTTTGCTGATGGTGCTAAGGAAGACTCAGAGTTTAGTTTCTAAGATCTGGGTGGTTTGGTTCCAGTCAGGGTCTCCTATCCCCAAGATTATACAGGATAGGCCTTATGAAGTGATTGACACTGTGCTCGGCACAGAAGAAGTGCTCAGTGCATGCTAACGTTGCTGTCACTATTACTGCTTTTCCCTTTGGTTCACTGCTCTCCCCTTTGACCTGCAGGTGGCAGCCTTGGCTATTGCAAGTGGTAATGGCTTGTTACTCAAAGGGGGGAAGGAGGCTGCACACAGCAACCGGATTCTTCATGTCCTGACCCAGGAGGCTCTCTCGATCCATGGAGTCAAGGAGGCCGTACAGCTGGTAGGTCCCTGAGAATGAGCCATGTTGGGTTCAAAGGAGCCAGGTCCGGTCTTTGGGTATTTGAAGCAAAGCTTAGGCCATGTGAGTCTGAGCCACTTCCATGGGCGGGCTTAATTGAAGTGGCAGCAGGTCCTGTTTGTCTACTGACATTGGACAGTGCCAGATGGGTCTTCAGTGGCTTCGGAAGGCTACTCTCACATAACTGTGTCCTGGCACTATTGACTTCATAAGAATGCCTATTAGCCCTTCATCGTTTAGGTCACAGGGCAACAGGAATACCAGCACTGGAGTGTGAGGCCTGGGTTCTGCGCACTGGCAGAGTCATTTAGGCCAAGTCAGATGAGATCAATTTTTATGAAAGTTTGTCATAAACCATCATGTAAATATTAGGTCATGCTGTTATTATTATTACTATTATTATTGTTGTTGTTGTTGTTATTTTAACCATTGTCTTATACTCCTCAATTATCAAATAGAATTTCTGAACTAGATAGTAAGAGCTGCAAATTATTGAACACCTGCTATGGGCAAGGCACTTTCTTATCTCTCACTTAATCCTCTCAACGACCCTATGAGAAAAATATCGATTTTAGGCCCATTTTATAGATGGAAAAAAGTAGGCACAGAGGTTAAGTAAGTCACAGTCTGTAGTAGTTTAGATTTGGGCTTAGGCTGGCTCAGATCCTTCTCTGTTCCATCGAGGCTACTCGCTCCCACATTGCAGGGTTCTTTGGGCTGCTGGGTGAGGGCCTTTAAAACGGCTGCATCACATGCTCACCGATAAGAGTCTGGGTTTTTCTCATGGCAACATAGTGGTGGATCCAAATCCCAGCTCTGCCACCTCCTAGCTTAATTCAGAGGCGTCTGCCTCCCTCCTTCCTATTGATGTACAACATATATGCAGTAAGTATACAGATCTTATGTGATTTTGTCGATATGTACATGCACATATATAACCACCAGCCATATCAAAATACAAGACATTTCCAGTACCCCAGAGGCTCCCAGGTGCCCTTGCCTGTCAGTATGCCCCTCACCACCAAACTGCTCTTTTACTTCTTTCACGTTCAGTTTCTTTTGCCTGTTCTTGAACTTCATATCACACAATGCACTCTTTTACATTGTATTTCTTTTCTTCATTATGATGCCCATGAGCTTTATCCACGTTGTTGCACCTAGCAGTAGCTTCTCTGTCACTATCGTGTAGTATTCCGTTTACATGCATATACTAATTTGTCCTTTCTTCTGTTAACAAACATTTGGGTTGTTTCCAGCTTTGGATTATGCAGATTAGAGTTGCTGTGAGCATTTTCGTAAACGTAAATTTGTATTTCTCTTATAAGTAACATGACCATATAGGGGACAATGAAAAATCAAGAAGATAAAAAGATACCCACAATGTCATTGTCCTTAACATAAGCACTTTCGTTAGCCCAGCCAGCATCCCAGGGTTGAGGTTGTCAGCAGAAGCCATGAAGAACCATGACTCCCTAGCAAGACCCAACTTGTCACTAAGGCTGTGGTTAGAGAATCACCAGGGCAGCCACTTCCTCTTGTGATCCTCATCACATGGCATAATCTGTGCCTCCTCTAATTCCAGAGGTGGCACTTTTACCTCTCCTGGCATTTAAAACGTTATCTGCCCAGTGTATGGCTGGTTGTGTCCCAGCCCCCTCTTCCCTACTAGATTCTGAGCTGCTGGAGGCAGGGGCCGGGTCCTGCCTGTGGTCATGCCCAGCAAAGCACTTAGTACGCAGAGTTTGGTGAGCATTTGCTGGATAGCGTTGATTCCCATGATCAGGGACTAGTCTTATTTTGGAACAAGTTTTCACAGTGCCTGATTAGTGCTCAGGAGGTGCAGACATGTGACTGTAATGGGGATATTTCATGGGTTAGAAGATACTCTCTTCATCTTTTTATTCTCTGTCTCTTCAGGTGAATACCAGAGAAGAAGTGGAAGATCTTTGCCGACTAGACAAAATGATAGATCTGATCATTCCACGCGGCTCTTCCCAGCTGGTCAGAGATATCCAGAAAGCCGCCAAGGGGATCCCGGTGATGGGGCACAGTGAAGGGATCTGCCACATGTATGTGGATTCAGAGGCCAGTGTCGATAAAGCCTCCAGACTGGGTGAGCTGGACAGGGTCCCCTGTTCTACAGGCAAAATATTTGTCAGGTCCTCTGTGGTGCTGGATCGTGTTAATAAAAACAACTCTTTGTTCTCTTTCTTTAGTCAGAGACTCTAAATGTGAATATCCAGCTGCCTGTAACGCTTTGGAGACTCTGTTGATCCACCGAGACCTGCTGAGAACACCCCTGTTTGACCAGATCATTGATATGCTGCGAGTGGAACAGGTAAGACAAGCTCGCAGGATCGCACCACTTCCTGCCTCCCACGTGGAGACTGAGCCTGTGAGACTGGACCAGGAGCATCCCCACACCTATTTTGACACAGCTGTCATGTTCTTTATTTTATTAAAGTTATAAACAACCAATACCCGTAAGTTTCCAACATAGACGTATGCTCCATCTTACATTCCTATTCCTAGATGCTCCCCAGACAAAAATGGACAGCCTAGGTTTTCCGTCAGATGTATCGGATGTCCTGGCAGAGTTCTGTGCAGCAGCCGGGAGAAGGACTGCTGGCCTTGGTCGCTTTGACCTGCAGCACGTGTTTCTTCCCTTCCATCCTTTCCTGGAAAAGAGGCTCTAGTCAGCTATCAGTGTGGCATGGGCCCAGTGAGAACCTGAGAGCATTGTGGGAAAATGAGAATGCACCGCTCAAATTAAAAGGGAGTCAGGGCACATGCTCACTGCTGGGCCTCACTCTACACTAGTGGCCTCTGATCGGGCCTGCTGTTGATCCCGGGAGAGGTGTGAGCTTGCTTTCTCACATGGGTTTCTGTTGTTGCCCCTGGACTTTCTCTGTTCCAGGTGAAAATTCACGCAGGCCCCAAGTTCGCTTCCTATCTGACCTTCAGCCCCTCGGAAGTGAAGTCCCTCCGAACTGAGTACGGGGACCTGGAGCTGTGCATTGAGGTGGTGGACAGCGTCCAGGAGGCCATCGACCACATCCACAAGTACGGCAGCTCCCACACGGACGTCATCGTCACGGAGAACGGTCAGTGCCAGATGCTGCAGCGGAGGCGCTTGCTCTCTCTGCCTTCGTCTCCACAGTGGTTCTCCTCTCGGTGCCTCCTGGTCTGCAGGAAACGGAACTGAGCAAACTGATGATAACGCTGGCTGTCGGTTGCATTTGCTGCTTTGCTGAGTGCTCTCACATCTGTTACCTCATTCTATAGCGACAGTAGTCCCGTGGGAGGAGGCGGGAAAGAGACTATTAGCTCCACTGGAAAGATGACTCCTGCATTAGAGGTGCTACCGTTTAATCCACACAACAGTCGTTCTAAGTTATTGGAATAAGCCCATTTTACAGCTGAGGAAACCAAGGTTCAGGAGAGTAAGGGCAGAACCAGTGCCATAGTCATTCATTCACTCTACAGATATGTATTGCAGGACATGCCTAGGTTTCAGGCCCAGTGATTAAGGAAGCCGGTGTGGCCCCCTCAGGGAATTTACAGTTCACTTATTGGGGAATCACAACAGCACTAATAGAAACAGCTAACATTTACAGAGCACCTGTGTGCTAGACTGCGATGAGTGCTTTGTGGATGTCAGTTCCTCTTATTCTCTCCACACACTGTAAGCGAGGTCATTGTCAGTCCCCATTTTACTTAGGCACAGAGAGGTTCAGAAACCTGCCCAAGGTCACCTAGCTAGTGGGTGTGAACTTGGACTTCAGACTTAAACACTCTGGGTCCAGAGCCTCTAAATAGTGTAGACAGGCCATGGCAGCAGCAAGGGTATCTCTGCAGTGGGAGCTCCCAAGCAGCTATGCTTTCCACAGCAGTGACTGATGAAGCCGATCTACCGTAATAGTGTAGACAGGCCATGGCAGCAGCGAGGGTATCTCTACAGTGGGAGCTCCCAAGCAGCTACGCTTTCCACAGCAGTGACTGATGAAGCCGATCTACCGTCTTCCTCTTTGGGTTTTTCACAAATCCGTGTTTAACACGCGGGGAAGCCCCTTGGTGCCTGGACCCTGCCCCGGTCAGTTCCAGGTGAGGGGCTGGAAGCAGGGTGTTCTCTGTGGATCATCCTAACTCAGTTCCTTCTCTTTCTGCTGCAGAGAAAACTGCAGAGTTCTTCCTGCAGCACGTTGACAGTGCCTGTGTGTTCTGGAACGCCAGCACCCGCTTCTCCGATGGCTACCGCTTCGGGCTGGGTAAGGACTCTGGTCATGGGAGAAAGGACCACTGTTGTCCAAGGAGCATGGTGAGGGTGGAGGAGACAGCTCACCTCTGTGGTCACATGCTTGGTCAAGAGAAGAGAGAGTTGTGGGAGGGTGGGTACGTGAGAGAAAATAGTAGCTGATAAAGTCCTATGCTCTGGGTGTTTCACATATTAAGAAGGTAGGTACTTGGATGTTCTTTTTCATAGATGGGGAAACTGAGGTTCAAGGAGGTGAAGTAACTTGTACAGAGTCATGCAGCTGGCATTCAAACCCAGACTTGTGCAGCCCAAAGCCCCGGTCACTCCCACCGCAGTGCAGGCAGACCACAGCCTGTCTCCATACACCGGTGGTAGCAGGTATCTGTGCCAAGGCCCGTTGAGAGCACTGCGATTGCAGGCTTCCTTTAGGGAGACACAGCCAGGTTGCCTCAGAGCTAGGAGTTCCACATGAGGACAGGACTAAGAAGGTGTTCGTGCCTATGCTGGGCTTACATGTCAGCATCGAAAACAGACAGGTAAGCCCAGGGGTGCGAGGTTTACTTCTAAAGCAGCCTGAAATAAAAGCTTCTGAAAGACACCCTTCTCCCCTTCCATCTTTCACCAAAGCATGGCTCAGTGGTTGAACATTGACCTATGAACCAGGAGGTCATGTTTCGATTCCCGGTCAAGGCACATACCCGAGTTGCAAGCTCGATCCCCAATGGCGGAGGGGAGGGCTGGGGGGGTGGGGGGCTGCAGGAGGCAGCCGATCAATGATTCTTTCTCATTGTTGATGGTTCTCTCTCTCTCTTTCTCTCTCTCCCTCTCTCTGAAATCAATAAAAATATATTTTAAAAAATAATAATAATAATAAAATCTCCATCCCCAGTAGTTAGGGCTTTTTCAGACCATCTCTGGTGTTCAGGGGTGCCATTAAACAAAGCTCCAATAAGGCAGGTAAACTAATCTGAGAAATAGTTTCAGCACTTGAAGCATTGCAATCCCTCTGAACTTTTGAATAGATGATCTGCCTAAAGAAATAGTTCTCACTGAATTGTTAAATGTTATTAAAGGGAATTTTACTCAGTTATTCTTAGTCATTAGACACTTTATTTTTAGTTCCCTGTCTCTATTGTGTTGTGGTTTTGATTTAATATCATATCACTTGCACTGAATTTTGTATTCCATGGTCTTGAAGAAGAAATAGCAGCATACGTTTAAGGGCTGAGGAGCCCAGCTTGGAAGCGAAAGTCAAGATGCAGGGAGAGCAAGAGATCCTCCATCGTCTTTCTGTCCCCAGCTCAGAGCAGAAGCTCAGGCTCTGGTTGAGTCAAATGCATTAGTAACACTGGCAGATAATACTTATTGAGCATTTACTGTATCCCCAGCACTGTGTAAAGTGCATCATATGCAGTGTCTCCCTTAGCTCTCCATAATGGATCTATTATTTTACTCATTTTTTTAATGACAAAAATCAAAGCATGAAAGATGATCAAGGCAACACGCCCAGAGTCACATGGTCTCTACATTATTTAACAGAATTTGAATGTGGTGCTCACAGGCTCCTTGCCAACCACTACCCCAAGCTCATCCCCACTCGGGTCTCCTCGCTCCTCTCTGCCTGCAGCACCCTGTACCTGCCCCTCCCTAGCTGGCTCCTCATTGTTCAGGTTTCAGCAGAAACGCAGCTTCTCAGGGAGGCGCTCGATCCCTGCCCACCCTGCCCAGTGTGGCCCCCACAGGCCCGCACAGTCTGTCACAGCATCCTTCACCCATCACACATGAGTTCTTGGCTGCCTTGTCCACAAGAACATAAGCTCCACAAAAACAGGACTGTACCAGTTATTCACCACCTTATCCCCAGGGCCAGTACATGCTCGGTACAGTTGTGATGGACACGGGATCCTGCCTTCCCCGTGGGAGGTGCAGAACACTGAGCCAGACCCAGGAAGACTGATGCCCATGTCTGAGCCAGGAGCGAGAGGGGTGGGAGATGAGCAACACCCTTCCATGTATTCAGTTTAGTGCTAAGAATTATGGGGGATCCTCGAGAACATACCTTTTTCTAGGATTTGAAGAATATTTAAGGAGATGAAACCTCCATACTAAACATTGTCATATAACTCAGAAAATGCCCCAATGCCAAATTATGGTGCACAGTCCAGACACTGAACAGGTAGCAGAGAGAGCACTTCTGGTAAAGCACAAGAGCCCACACGCTGGGTTTCATGAGAAGAAGGAGGTTCGGCATGATGTACAGCGACCAGAGAACACGTGGGGACAAGCTCAAGCTGGCCGGGAGGATGGGCAGGTGTGGGCAGCGGGCGGGCAAGGGGCTGGTGAGCAGACAGGAAGCCGAGGCGGGAAACGCCACACCCTCACCCGTGCTTCTTTGCAGGAGCTGAAGTGGGAATCAGTACCTCACGAATCCACGCTCGGGGACCAGTAGGACTTGAGGGACTGCTTACTACTAAGTGGCTGCTGCGAGGGCAGGACCACGTGGTCTCGGATTTCTCCGAGCATGGAACTTTAAAATACCTTCACGAGAACCTCCCTGTTCCTCAGAGCAACACCAACTGAGAGCCGCAGAGGAGAGCGGGTGTTCCGAGAGGTCCTCACCGCTGAGCTCGCTTCGGGACCTCGGGCTGAGCCGGTCGCAGCTCCCGCTCCCGAAGGCCTTCCTGCTGTGGGCTCATTTTGGCAGCATTGGTCTTGGCTAATGACTTGCAATCCAGCTCACCGTTTTCTTTTCCTCTTTTTAAGTTAGAAAATAATTATTATGGATAGGGACTTTCTTAATTGCTCTAAATAGGGACTTTGCTTTGCATAGTCCAGTTTTCTTCAGTGATAGAAACAAAGGTCTGGTCTCCAATGTAAGAAGCAATGGAAAAATTATGGCCGCTTCTCCCCTTTTTACTGCCTCAGTGAGGTAAAGTCTCCCTTGGCATTTGGTTGGTACCAGAGCCAGCCATACCTAATACATGTTTCCACATTTCTTTCACACTCGGAGTCATCTTCGAAAAGGAAAGGTCTGGCACTTAGACGAGGGGCACCATTCTCATCAAAAACAATCACCAAAATGGGCCAAATCATCTCCACTGGGAGGTTGATCTTTTGTATTTATTTGTGGAGTAACTATAAGCATTCCGGACGCTCGCAGCCTCTCCGGGTCCAGGAGATTGGCAATACTTGTGATGCAGTTGGAACCTGGAGCTCAGACAGGTGTGGGTGTCAGGGTGAAGTATCTGACAATTATGCTTGAAATTTTTATATGAATTTTTGTCATCCTATCCTTTCCCTCCAAAATAAAATTAGAGGATTATTTTAATACTTTGGATTGTTCCCCCTTTTTGAGAAATAAAGTTCTTATGAAAAGCCTGTGTGCCGGGTTAACATTTTCTCCCTCATTGGCGATTCCCCGCTCCCTCCCTTTCCCTGTCTGGCAGCCCTCACAGCCTTGCTTTTACACATTGTCTCCCTGGAAGCTGGTTGGGAGACAGCCGGCCCCTCTGCCTCGACAGCGCCAGTGCAAGCAGCCAGGCAGGTGCCAGGGAGACTAGACGAGAGGCGGGAGAGGAAAATGCCAGGACTCTAAGGACTAAAAGCATGGCGATGGTCTGAAGTCGGGGGGTGTACGACACGAGTATGCCACCATTGTGCCAGGTCTGCACAGTGTCCACCTGGATGACCAGAGCCCCAGCTGACCTCCCTCACCTCAGGGTCACCTGTTACATTGGCAGCTCTCACCCCTCACCTTCCTCCCGGCTCCTGTTCTTGGGGTCCCTGGTGTCAGAGCTGAAAGACTTCTGGTCTCATGGAGGCCATCACTTACATGCTGCTGCTGCTTATCCTCGGAGGATGTTTTATGAATTATGGTGTCATGTGGATCATGTTCCCAGGCTGGCTCTAAACTGCCTCTCATCCGGACCCTGACGGGCTGGCAAAGTTACCTTGCCTGCGGTCCTCTGAGTGGGGAATTCTGGCATAGCTTGCCTGAAAAAGCAACCAAATTCCGCCTGGAACTGCATGGCGAATACCACCGTCAGCGCACAGCCAAACAACAAATGTCCCTGGCGTCTAGAATAGCAAGTGACCCAAAGAGGCCCTCGGGGAAGACACCAAGGAGCCAGGCCTGGATCTGGGTCCCAAGCAAGACGACAGGAATGAGGAAGTGGTGGGCAGGGGACTGTGCAAGCAAGAGTCCGGGTGTGGGGGCAGAACACAAGTGAATACTCCATTTTGGGGCAGAAGTTCATGTGGGTAAACAGGAAGGTATTACTTCCAAATGGCTGACGGTATCATCTTGACTGGAGCTACTCTTCTTAGGGCAAGAAATGGGGTGGGGTTTGGTCCGGCAAACACAGCTGCAGGCTATATTGCAATAGGTGTTGTCTGCTCTGTCCCCCGTATCTTAGGGAACCATCTCTGCATTGGCAGTAATTCGGCTCAGTCTGTGTGATTCAGGGGAGGGATGCTGATGTCCCGGTACCGGACTATTTTTAGTGGTAGTCTTGTGACTTGGGTCTGAGAAGTCTGTTTCCCTGTAACAGCGATTGCTTCAGGGCCGGGCATGTGATTTAAACTTGGACACACAGCGTACTGGTGGAGTTGAATTTTTACTGCGGTTATTAGAAAAGACTCTCTGGAGTTATAAACTCTTAATTCTCAAGGACTAAAGCCGATAATACCCATCCTTCCAGAGATTGTGTAAGAAGTATTCACACAGAGGAAAGGGAGCCACGGGACGGAGAGAGACTGGGCACCTGGTTCCATCTGTGCCTGAAACCACCCCTGGACTCCATTCAATAACTTCCCTTTTTTGCTTAAGCTAGTTTGAGTTGGATTTCTGTCCCTTTCACCTTCGAATACTTGGGATGATGTACCTGAGTTCAAATGTCTGCTCTCACTTAAACAAGTGACTTTGGGCAAAGTCGCTTGACTTCTGTGAGCCTGTTTCCTTGTAGGAATATTGACACCTCCTACCACATAGGTAGTAATTTAAATACTTGGCACAGCACGGGCACATAGCAAGCACCCAATAAACCAGAGAAGGTCACTGTGGCTTTCAGGTGCCCAACTGTGTGCTTGACTCTGCACTTCACAAGAAACCAGAAGTTTCTTCTGTTCCTCATGAGGCAGTTTTCAGGAGCCGGATTTTCCCATGCCAGCTCCATCTAGTCACCAGAAGACCAGCCTTGCCCTCCACACAAGCAGGGAGGAACAGAGCGCTGAGTTTCGTTAAACATTTAAGACCTGGAGTATGTGGGTGGCTGTTGCTGAGAAGGGCATGAGCAGTAACAACCCTATTTTGGGTCTGAGATAGAGAAAGGGGACTGTTTCTGGAAACATTTATTCAGGCGGCATGGGATAAAAAAATTTTATTGCCCTAGCCGGGTTTGATCCTGGTCCAGGGTACATACCTCAGTTGCAGGCCCCTATCCCTATCCCTAGTTGGAGCGTATGCAGGAGGCACCTAATCGATGTATCTCTCACATTGATGTTTCTCTCTGTGTGTCTCTCAGCCGGGTTTGATCCTTGTCAAGGGTACGTACCTCAGTTGCAGGCCCCTATCCCTATCCCTAGTTAGAGCGTATGCAGGAGGCACCTAATCGATGTGTCTCTCTCACATTGATGTTTCTCTCTAGTGACTTTGGGCAAAGTCGCCTGACTTCTGTGAGCCTGTTTCTTTGTAGGAATATTGACACCTCCTACCACATAGGTAGTAATTTAAATACTTGGTACAGCACGGGCACATAGCAAGCACCCAATAAACCAGAGAAGGTCACTGTGGCTTTCAGGTGCCCAACTGTGTGCTTGACTCTGCACTTCACAAGAAACCAGAAGTTTCTTCTGTTCCTCATGAGGCAGTTTTCAGGAGCCGGATTTTCCCATGCCAGCTCCATCTAGTCACCAGAAGACCAGCCTTGCCCTCCACACAAGCAGGGAGGAACAGAGCGCTGAGTTTCGTTAAACATTTAAGACCTGGAGTATGTGGGTGGCTGTTGCTGAGAAGGGCATGAGCAGTAACAACCCTATTTTGGGTCTGAGATAGAGAAAGGGGACTGTTTCTGGAAACATTTATTCAGGCGGCATGGGATAAAAAAATTTTATTGCCCCAGCCGGGTTTGATCCTTGTCAAGGGTACGTACCTCAGTTGCAGGCCCCTATCCCTATCCCTAGTTAGAGCGTATGCAGGAGGCACCTAATCGATGTGTCTCTCTCACATTGATGTTTCTCTCTGTGTGTCTCTCCCCCTCTTACTCTCTAAAAACCAAAGGAAAAATATCCTCGGGTGAGGATTAACTCCACCAACAACAAATTTATTATCCTCCTACCTCCAGCACGTGATAGTGGTATTCCAACCATCAGGACAGCATCCTAGACAGCAGCAAGGAGAAATAACTGTGGGCAAAATAGTATTGCCAGCTGCCCCTTCTAAGTGACTTTCCAGGAAGGCCCAACCAATGACTTGGCCAGAATTGGCTGTGGCCGCCCCAGTCTATAAGGGATCTGGGCACATTGCAGCTCCAAGAAGTAGGAGTCTATTGGTAGGTGAGGATGGACAGAAGGAAAATTATCCTAATTGATTCATGGAGCTGGAAGTGGGATCGATTAGCCTAAACATGGCTGTTGGGGAAGGAACTGTTTGTAGCCACATGGACCATTCTAGTTGCAAGGGAAGCTGGGAAATACACTGAGTGGCCAGATTATTATGACCACCTGACGTTTGTAGGCAAATTAGCCGTACACTGCATCATATGGGATATGGAAGCCAAAGGCCTGTTCGAACACCTTTGTTGTCTGCAGTTACCAAGATAAAACGTCTCCAATTCGCACAGGAACACAAGGATTGGACAGTCGAGCATTGGAAAAAA
>NW_005371709.1:4018848-4019488 GCF_000412655.1 Myotis brandtii
TCTCTCACATTGATGTTTCTCTCTGTGTGTCTCTCCCCCTCTTACTCTCTAAAAACCAAAGGAAAAATATCCTCGGGTGAAGATTAACACCACCAACAACAAATTTATTATCCTCCTACCTCCAGCACGTGATAGTGGTATTCCAACCATCAGGACAGCATCCTAGACAGCAAGGAGAAATAACTGTGGGCAAAATAGTATTGCCAGCTGCCCCTTCTAAGTGACTTTCCAGGAAGGCCCAACCAATGGCTTGGCCAGAATTGGCTTGTGGCCGCCCCTGTCTATAAGGGATCTGGGCACATTGTAGCTCCAAGAAGTAGGAGTCTATTGGTAGGGAGGATGGACAGAAGGGAAATTATCCTAATTGATTCATGGAGCTGGAGATGGGATCGATTAGCCTAAACATGGCTGTTGGGGAAGGAACTGTTTGTAGCCACATGGACCATCCTAGTTGCAAGGGAAGCTGGGAAATACACTGAGTGGCCAGATTATTATGACCACCTGACGTTTGTAGGCAAATTAGCTGTACACTGCATCGTATGGGATATGGAAGCCAAAGGCCTGTTCGAACACCTTTGCTGTCTGCAGTTACCAAGATAAAACGTCTCCAATTCGCACAGGAACACAAGGATTGGACAGT
>NW_005371709.1:4020943-4033591 GCF_000412655.1 Myotis brandtii
ATTTGTGGGACAAAGTTAAAAGAGCCATCAGGCAGCTGGTTCCACAACCATCAAATCTCATAGAACTGGACAGTGCTATTCATCAGGCATAGTGTCAGATTCCTCGAATCACCTTTCAACATCTTGTGGAGTCAATGCCAAGAAGAATCGCTGCAGTATTGAAGGCAAAAGGTGGCCCAACAAAGTACTGATGGGGTGGTCATAATAATCTGGCCACTCAGTGTATATTTGAAGCTGGGCACATTCCTGTCCTAACAATAACCAGGATCCTCTTCATAAGGAAGAAAAAAGGATAAATATTGGGTAAGCTGCTGGCACTATTTGCCACAATTACCCATAAGGCCTTGTGGATTTTCTTGGAAGGTTCTTTTGTTTTCTTGAGCTCATTGATGGGTTTTGTAATTCAGGTTTTGTGGTAGGATGGGAATGCTAAATTGCTCTGTAAAAGATGAAGGAAAGGCTAAATTCTTGGGCAATTCTGGAGAGCAGAGAGTGGGTTGTAGACCTGCCCTAGACAGAGGGTACATACAGATCAAGGATCAGCAGGAAATTAGGCTCGAGAAAGCTAAATCACCAAAGTATAAGAAAAGCATCTGTTTTTAAACTGATGACTTGATGGGAGTAATTCTCTTGGAAGTACTTGCATTTTAGAAAAGGAAACTCGTTATTCCAAAGAATTAGCGCGAGTGACATAGTGGGAAGAGCATGCATCTGGGAGTCATACTGACCTGCACTGCCAAGGAGAAATTATGTGAACTTAGCAGACATACTTTTACTAAAATAAGTCTCAGTTTCCTTACTGGGAAAAAGTAGAGGGCTAACACCTACCTATCAGGAGAGAACCAGGTAACAGAGTAGACACATAGCCCATGAAAGAAGCTCCACCAATATTAGCACAGTTAGCAGTAGGGACACAGCTGGCATATCTGTCTTTCTATTCCCCACTGAGCACAGCTAGGAGCAATGCATGTAGGTGCTAACTGATCAACAATTTTTTATTGAAGTGTAATTGACACATAACATTATATTAGTGTCAGGTGTGTGACATAACTATTTGATATTTCTATATATTGTAAAATGATCATCATAAGTCTAGTTCATATCTGTCACCATATATAGTTACACATTTTTTTTCTTGTGATGAAAACTTGTAAGATCTACTCTCTTAGCAACTTTCAAATATCCAATACAGGATTATTAACTCTAGTCACCATGCTGTACATTACATCCTCATGACTTATTTTAGAACTGGAAGTTTGAACCATTTGACTCCCTTCATCCATTTGACCTCCCACACCCTTCTCTGGCAACCACCAATCTGTTCTCTGTGTCTGAGCTTGGTTTGGTGTGTGTGTGTGTGTGTGTGTGTGTGTTTGAAGATTCCACATAGAAGAGAGATTGTATTTGTCTGACTTGTGTCCTTTTCCTTACCATAACTTATTTTAGAACTGGAAGTTTGAAGCACTTGATTCCCTTCATCCATTTGACCTCCCACACCCTTCTCTGGCAACCACCAATCTGTTCTCTGTGTCTGAGCTTGGTTTGGTGTGTGTGTGTGTGTGTGTGTGTGTGTTTGAAGATTCCACATAGAAGAGAGATTGTATTTGTCTGACTTGTGTCCTTTTCCTTACCATAATGTCCTCAATGTTCATTCATGTTGTCTCAACTAGCAGTATTTTCTTCTTTTTTATGGCTGAATAATATTCCAGTATATATGTACTAGAGGCCCGGTGCACCAAATTCGTGCACTTGGGGGAGTCCCTCAGCCCGGCCTGCACCCTCTTGCAGTCCTGCAGCCCTCGAGGGATGTCCAGCTGACGGTTTAGCACTGCCTAGCACTGCCGTGAAGGCGGGAGAAGCTCTTGCCGCCGCTGCGCTCGCCAGCTGTGAGCCCGGCTTCTGGCTGAGCAGTGCTCCCCCTGTGGGAGCGCACTGACCACCAGGGGGCAGCTCCTGCGTTGAGCATCTGGCCCCTGGTCATCAGTGTGCATCATAGTGACTGGTCGTTCCGCTGTTCGGTCGATTTGCATCTTAGCCTTTTTTATATAAGATAGGATATGCCACATTTTTTTTATTCATTCCTCTATTGATGGACACTTAGATTGTTCCCATAGCATGGCTAGTGATTATCTATCGAAATGGATGACTTGGGGCAGAATTAGGGAGGTGGAGGGGGCATTTTCTGAGAGCCCTGAACCATTAGGGACATTGGAGTGAGGGTGGCAAACTAAAATGACATTTGTTAAATTTTGAAACTGTGTGGGGCAAGAGACCAAAGAGCCTAGGCTTCTAAGAATAGAACTGAATCTTCCACAGGCTTTCAGGGTTGAGAAGACTGGCAGGCTGTCAGTCAATACCTTTGCTGACCCCGACTTATTTCTAAAAAACTGAGGATTGTCACCGTTCTCTCCTAGTTGTGCACGTGAACCTGTCCCTGGAGTGTCCTGGAGTGGGCGGTAGGTTACACGTTACAGTTACAATGTCTTTTCTGCTAGTGCTTCTGGCAAAACTCAGTGAATAACCTTATAATCACTCTTATCTTATAATCCTTTTAGTGAGAATGAGATTTAAAACTTCGTTCACTACTCAGTGAGCACTTATGTGCTATGTGCTGGAAATAAGAGACATTTCCCCTACCCAGTGGTTCAAGCTTGTCTGAGAATGCTGCCCTACCCTCAGATAGTACTTCTTAATTCCAAGTGTTTATCCCTCCTTTTACCCCAATTCCTAGGAGAAACCCTTTGGACAAAACAGATAGATCTGCTCCAGGCTGGAAGGGAGGAGAGTTCACTACCACCTCGGAAGAAAAGCAACTCTCTTTATTTCATCTTGCCCTAAGATTCCTCCAACACTAGGGGGCAGTCTGGCCCCACAGACCTAAGGAGGTCACCCCTCCCTCAAGTCCTGGTGCCTGCAACCCCGCACCACCACCACCACCACCACCATCACCACCATCTGACCACCACCCCGCCATGCTCACTAGAGGAGTGCTGGCCAGTAAAATAACTCAAGAGACCCACTCACCTAGAGGCAAGAACACGGGCTTTTGGGGGATGAGAGACAGAGCAGGGGTTGGATCTTGGTTCCGCCCCCTACTTGCTGTTTGACCTTGGGAAAGTCTTAAGTTCTCTGAACTTTGATAATGCTTATCTATAAATGGGCTTTGTGAGATTATAGGTAAAGCACTGGGCACAATATCCAGCATGTGGTAAACCTTCAATAACTGTTTACTGTTATTATTGATTCTGTTCTAAGGAGTTGCTTTCTCTGAGTTCTGGATATTACTCTTTTATTTAAAGTCCAAATATCCATTTCTAGAAAATCAGGTGGAGACACTGTTAAGAGATATCTACCGGGCGCTATGATAAAAGCCTTATGCCACAACAATGCGAGTGAGGGCATTGCTATCCCTCTTTGACTGGTGCAGAAAGTGAGGATCAGAGAGGGTGAGTAAGTTGCCTAAGGCCACACAGTTGGAAGTGGTAGGTCTTGGATTAGAATCCAGAAACTGGGTGTCAACGCTCTGAACCACCACAACAGGCTGTAGCAGCAGCGTTTTCCCAGAAGCTTCTTGTACCTTAGTCCAAGGCAAGTTGTAAGGAAGGCTGCAGAAGGAGTTGCCATAGCTACTAACTGGACCCCTTTGCGAGTAATCAGATCCTCAGTCTGCTCCAGTTTTGCAAGAGGAGATGCTTGTCTGGAAACTCTCCTCAACACCTGCCCCTGGAGGGAGCCGGCCACACCTGAATTATTTAGAGAGTCTCTGACACTTGATATAATGAGCAGGTGTGGATGCCTCTCCAACTTTGCCCAACATGCCTTTACTTACCCCCTTTCCCCTCCCCCTTGTTGCCTATGAGGAAAAGGGAGGCATGGCTGTCTCCACGTTGTGTGTCTACCTCCTCCTCCATCCTCCCTCCTGAAAATTATTTGTTGGAAATGGGCTGTTTTTTCTGCAAATTTCAAATCATGTTGATTTGAGTTTAAATGGGTGGTATAAGCAGGACCCTAACTAGTGAGCGGATAGCTTGTCTTTTTCTATTGATACACAGTTCCTTCTCCTCTATCCTAAACTTATACAAATAAAACCCAAAGACTGAATTTGTACAAATGAAAAAAACAACAGGTATAAGAATATTCATAGTTTAGATTTCAAGTATGTAAAAGGAAAGAACTGTATTTAGAGAAATGGAAGGGAATATGAATACAGAGGTGTCACATGGCCTATAATTGTTAGGCCATCATAGCATATGGAATAGCACGATAGCAGTTATACGCAAATTCTGTGATTAGGGTCATGAGCTTTCTAGGATCCGCTCCCCACTCATGCACCCTCACCTGATGCTTACATACACCCCTCTCCTTGATGATCCACCCATCCATCTCTCCCTTTCTCTCACTTCCTGTTCAGGGGCCAGTGCTGTGGGCTCGCTGTGCAGGGGGAACTTGTCCTGGGAGAGAAGAATTGCTTCCAGGTCTGTTCCTCATCCTCTCCATCTGGTCTGTGAATGTATTGTTATCAGCATCCTTTGTGGTACCCTGATTAGATTTTAATGTGAAATCAAATTGAATCCTAATTAATAATATTTGAATTATATATCTCTTTATAGTGTACTATTTGAAAACAATGAGCCATTAAAAATCAAAGAGTATTGACATGGGGTAGAAGCTCACCACAAAATGTTGAATAGAAAAAAGCTAGACTATGAAAGAAGTATAATTGACATTTCCCAACGATATTCCATATATATTTGGTTAGAAAAAAGATTGGAAGGAAATGTATCATGAGTTATTGTTACTGAGACGGGAGGCTGTTAGTGAGTTTTATTTGTCATTATATTCCTCTAAGTTTTCCAAACTGTTCTACTGCTTGAATTATTTTTAGACTATTTTTCTTATTTTCGTAGCTACTAATCTTTATTCCTCTGGGAAATTCTTGGTACAATGGTGAAAATAAAATTTGTGATAACAATCTTTGAAATCAAAAGAGAGGCTTATTTTTCCATCCCATCCCCCTTTGCAGCCTGCCTTTTGCAGACAAGAAACCAAGGCACAGGGGCTAAGTCCAGACAGGAGCCCCGGCCTCTGCCTGTTTGGGCATTGTGGCCTCAGAGGAGAGGCTGGGCTAGCAGCTGCAGGGAGCCCCTAGCCTGGGCTCTGTCTGCTGCTGAGCTGGCTTCACCCACTTTGCAGGAGAACTTCAGAAAACCAGAGGGGCATCTGCTCGGGGTACTTCACCAAACTCTGGTTTCCCTTCTCTAACTCGAAAATAAGGCTACATCGCTGACTGTGTTTCCAGATTCTGTTTCAATGCAGACAATTAGATGGTAAATAATTCAAGAGAACGGAAACTGGCAAAGTGGTGTGTGATGTCCAAATAGCTATCTTGTTTACCCTCTGGTGTAAACTTCAGGCTCGCCTGCAAGTCGGGAGCCCAGGAGTGGGTAAAACGTGCAAACACAGGCATTTCCCTGTTTGCATTCCTTCCCACCTGTGAACATTGTCCGGCGTGAGGTTGGTTCCCCAGTTTGATTCAAGTGAGACAGCGTGGCTTTGGCAGTTAGATGTGATGACTTCTCAGGCAAGTCTGAAGTTCCTCCCACAGGGCTGAATGTCCAGAATCCAGAGCATCCACCTCTCTTCGGGGTGAGGACTCGTGATCCAAAGTGGAGGTCTCAGCAGTATCACCGTCCTTCCCCTCCCTCTTCCTTCTGTGCCGTGAGGGAGCTGCCTCTCACTAGGCCCTTCTAAGCTTGCCCATCATTCAGGAAGCAGTCTTATTTAAGGCTCGTTGAGTTACAGGTAACATAAGCCACCTCCACTTTGCTTAAGAAGAAAAGGATAATGTATAATATAGACACAAGGTATCTCAGAAAGCCCAAGGCCAAAAAAAAAAAGAGAGAGAGAGAGAGAGAGAGAGAGAGAGAGAGAGGAAGGAAGGAAGGAAGGAAGGAAGGAAGGAGTCACCCAGCCGCTCAGGAGACAGGAACTAGCTCAGGCAAAAAAGGGTCATTAATTTGTGTGGCTCAGGTAAGCAAACCATAGTGAGCACCAAGGACAGGAAGCAGGCCGACAGCATCTAGCCCAGGGGTGGGCAAACTTTTTGACTCGAGGGCCACAATGGGTTCTTAAACTGGACCGGAGGGCCGGAACAAAAGCATGGATGGAGTGTTTGTGTGAACTAATATAAATTCAAAGTAAACATCATTACATATAAAGGTACAGTCTTTTTTTTTTTTTTTTAGTTTTATTCATTTCAAACGGGCCGGATCCGGCCCGCGGGCCGTAGTTTGCCCACGGCTGATCTAGCCCCTGGAAGCTCCTCATGTGGGAGGGCTTCATTTCCTCCTGCTGGAGACTGGCTTCTTCCATGAGCATGGGACATCACCAGTGAACCTCCAACCTATTCTCAGAGCTTTGTCCCACCTCCCAAATATTAAAAGGTTCTTGGCTCCAAGTTCTAGTGCAGGAGGACTCTGGTTGGTCCACTTGGGCTGCCTGTCTCCTTGCTGCATGTAGTGAGATAAAGAGGAGGGCCTTGGGCTCATTCAGCCATATATCATCCATATGTCCTGGCATTTCAGGTCCTATCTGCATGACCATACTGTGGTTAAATCTTTTTTAAAAATATGTTTTTTTCTCATCTTTAGAGAGAGAGAAAGTGAGAGGGGTAGAAAGATAGAAACACGCCCCCTGCTGAGGATCGAGCTCACAACCCGGGCATGTGAATCAAACCAGTGACCTCTTGGTTCATGGGTTGATGCTCAACCATGGACCCACACCGGCCGGGCTGTGGTTAAATCTTGAAATAATTTCATAGGACTTCTTCTGGATAGGATGGGGTATGTAGCAACAATCCAGTGTTCCTGCTGAAACAACTAGAAACATTGGGTAAATTATAAAATCATATTTTTAAAGACGTTGGATTGATGTGGCAGCAATGAGGACTAATGAACTAGAATTCTGGATAGGAGAGAGTCCTTTATAAGTGAGCTGATAATCTCTGATAATTTTATTCCCTGGGGGTGTTTGCCCAATCTGGGTGCGGGCCTAGGATAGAGCTTGGTCTGGGCATAAGGTCTTCACTCGGACAAAAAGAGACCAGTAGGGCCTTGATGATCAACGTGATCTACAGGAGTGTAACATTGGAATCTACGGGACTCTAGGCACATGGTCCGTTTTCCCCAGGGACATGTGCTGAATTCTGGGATAGAGCAGGAGAGGCTGGGGTACAGGTGTCTAATAGCAGAGGGACATTTCCCACAGACTCGTAGTACATAGGAAACAAAATCCTGTTGCAGGGAGGAGGGCTGCATCAAACATAAGATGCGTATCCCCTTCAGGACATTTCTAAATTTTGAAACTGTGTGGGGCAAGAGACCAAAGAGCCGAAGCTCCTAAGAACAGAACTGAATCTTCCACAGGCTTTCAGGGCTGAGAAGACCTGGCAGGCTGTCAGTCAAAAGACTGAGTGGGCTCCCCCAAGGAACAAGATGACTCGAAGTTGGACTGGGACTATTAAAACTGCACTCCAGCCCCGCCGCAGCTGAATCCCTGGCCAGAATGAGGTGATCGGTCCCTCACCCCATTTGCTAACAGGAGCAAAAGAGAAGCATCACTGGAGAAAAAGAACATCATGTACAACCCCTATGGTTATTTCATACAGCTATAAGATATTGCAAAGAGCAGAAAAATATGACTAATAATTCAGAGAAAAAGCAGACAATGGAAGCAGACCCACGAATGATTCTGATAATTGAGCTACTAGACAAGGACTTTATAATAGGGATTATACATGTTAAAGAAAATATGTTTTCACAATATATGAAAAGATAAAGAATTCCAACAAAGAATTGAAATCTATAAAAAAAAGACTGAACCGTGAAGTCTGCCTCTTCTTACTTCAAACACTGACTTGGGATGTCTGCGCTAGAAGGACCACACTGCCCTGGCATTTGCCAAAGTGCCAATATTGCCCCATGTGTCATAAGTCTGAATGCTTAAAGCTATACATGAAGGCACAGTCACCTCTGCCCCATGCTCCCACCCAAGCCTTTCTCTTCCCCCATAGCCTACTTAGAGACCTGGAAGCTAAAGAAACCAGGTTCTCAGGTCCTTCCTGCCATCTGGACGCCTAGTCACATGAAGCAGGGATATGCTGGGGCTGGGCAGAGCCAAAGCTGGCCTCAGGCCCGGGACTCCTGGGTGGTGACTGGTAGTGACTCGGTGCACCCAAACCCAGGATAGGGAGTAACCCAGCCAAGCTCCCCTAGAGGTAGGGTGTCAGGTTACCCTCCCCTATACCTGACTTTTCCGTCCTAGGTGCCTCTCGAAACTACACCACCCCAGCTGAGGAGCAGGGAGTGGGGATGGGGATGGGCGGGAAGGTAGTTATCGGGAAATCTGTCTGTCTAGACACCCATTTGGGTTGATATGAGAGGCCAACTTTAAACCGAAGCAGGCACTCTTTTCCGGACTTCCCAGGGCAGAAGTGATTATTGTCGCCCATTCCCCACACACCCACCCCATTCAGTGGCAGTCTCAGCCCTCACCCTCTGGCCTGAGGGGATCAGTCGGTCCCACACACATCCCCTCCCTCCTTGCCTCGGTCAGTCACCCACCTTTCAGAAAGTTTTCCTGTGAGACCCCAAAAGAGGAAAAAGCACGTTGTGTCCCTGTGTTGATAGGGGAAGCCCAGGACAGGGCTCCTGTTTCCCGGGTCTGAGGTTAGTGCTAACAAGGACCTTAGACATTATCTCAGACGCTGAGTCCCCGGAGAGTAAGAGCCTGTCACAAGCTTCCAGGAATAAGGCGAGCAAGTGCTGGGCTGAACGGTACAGCGTGGTGACTACAGTTGCTAGTCCTGTCTCATGTGTTTGAAAGTTGCTGAGAGTGTAAACCTTAAAAGTTCTCAACATAAGAAAACAATTGTAACTATGCGAGGTGATGGATATTAACTAGACTTACTGTGGTAATTATTTTGCAGTATAGACATGTATCAAATCATTATGTTACACACCTTAAACTAATGCAATTTTATATGTCACTTATATCTTAATAAGACTGGAAAGAAAAAAAGAAAGTAGGAACCTCAAACACCACTGGAGTGAGGCCACAATGTCCCTACAATCCCAGTGGCCAGTGATAGAATAATTAATAAGGATTATAACTTCACTGAACTCAAATTCCTTGCATACATTGAAACCCAGGAGTCTGTAATAGCACTTTCTAAACCCTCCTTTGTCATCTGTTGAAGGATGCTAGGGGACAGCCTATTATTTTGAAACTGGGGAAGAAACAGCATTGAGCTGTGTGTCAGGGCAGGGGTGACCAAGTTGCTGAGGGGAAGGGGTTCTTTAGAGAAATGTGTCAGCGAATAAATGAAGAGATGAAGCTAAGAAATGAAGTTAGCATATCAACATTTTTGCAACTTGTAATGAAATCATGGATCTAGGCAATGGTCATCAATGTTTGCTAACATTAAAAAAATAAACATTAAAGGGCATTATATGCCTTCTGATGTAAATACAGAAAAATACCTATGAAGCATTCTTAAAAATTCAAAAAGGACCTAAACCTGATCAAGCCTTTTGACCTAACTACCATTTTGTAGGAAATACAAAGTTCATGTATTTCCTTTGAAATACTGTGGAGAGGCAACCAGCGATATACCAACTGTGGGAAACTCTGGGACAAGAGACCAACTCCCTTCAACAAGCAAATCACAGGGGTGTGTGTGTTGGGGGGAATTACAGAAAACAACATACATATCACCCAATTGCAATATGGGCACAATTAGGGAAATTTGAACACTGAATTGACATGATATTTAAAAAAGTAATGTTCATTTTTCAGGTGTGATGATATTCTATGTGTAAAATACCCATCTTTCAGGGTGACACATTGGAATATTGGTGGGTGAAATTATATGATGTGTGGGAATTGCTTCAAAATAATCTGAGAGGAGGTGTAGCGGTCAGGGCGTGGGACTGGATGATGGGCACATGGAAGTTTAGGCTGTGTTCTCTCGGCATCTGTGTGTGTTTGAACCATAAAGAGAACTTGGGGAGGTGCCATGCTGGGTGCTAAGGTCTCTTGGACGAGGCAGGCACCATCCCTCCTCCAGAGTGTCCTACATACAGACGGGTTCCCAAACTCTTAGCGCGGAGCCCTCTCTTATTATTCTTTTTCCTAGCAAGCTCCATCTTTGAATGATTCTGCTCACTAAATAAATGCATTTATTATGTCATAATTTAAAAGCACTATCCCTTTGAAGTGGTTTGAAACATCTAGACATTTCTTCTTTTGTGAGCCTTAAAGGAGGTCTTGCCTTAGAATCCCAAAGTCATCCAACTGTTTATGTTTACAGGGGTGGAAACTGAGGCAGACAGGGAGACTGCCAGGGTCACCTGTGGGCAGAGGTGGGACTGGAGCATTGTTCTCCTAACCCTAAGGCCCCTGCTTTCGCCCAGTACACCACCATCCGGTGAGCGTGGGAGGTGTTCTGGGACTGCGTATAAATCTGGTTTACCGTACTAGACACAGTCGCTTCGTAAGCCTATCATCTTCTCTTTTTAAGGCTGAGCTATGCCAGTTCCTCCAACTTTTCTTCCTAGATTTTGTTTACTTGCCACCTCTCAGACTATCCCAAAGCCGCCTGACACATTACCGGTTTGTTTAAATTTCCCCCGATGACAGGTTGCTTAGCACTTATTTTCCTCACCCATCTTAAGCATGAAATTAAGCAAAGAAGTGAAGCAAGTCAACTCTTAGTTTTCCAGGGGTATGTTGGCCAATTTCCCATCAATCATGGTAGAAACAAAACCAAAACCCCCAAAGCCACCATGCATAGCAGGGGTAGAAGAGCAATCGATAGATGCCACACTGGGTAATCTTGATGTCCCTTCCTTTGACCAGGCCCACAGTATGAGCAAGTTCGTCTACTGAGAAATATCTATGCATGAGTGTTTAGTACTTTATTTTGGATGCTTGTCACAAACACTTTCACAGAGATTTCCCAGTGTGAAAGTGCCCCCCAGCGATGTTTCCATTGCAACTTCTCCTCCATCAAAAAAGAACTTCCTGTCAAAATGGCAGACCGCGTCTCCCCCCAAGCCTTCTGTCTAGCTGAGCAAGGAACCAACCTCGCTGCCAATGTTCTCACATGCAAGATTGAAATCTTTAAAAGCCCTTTTGGATGGTACTGTGGTCAGCTCTTGTCTCTGTTGGGAATTCTTCGGTTTCCTTCCTGAATTTCCATCAGGGGGAAAACGAGGCTTGATCTGCCCACAGCAAGAACAAGTGGCTTTCACAGCAGCTGATTGGAATGGGAAACTGGGATCAGATCCACCTCCAAAGAGCTTTCACGTGAAAAGGGATGAGGTTTCAGTTATCTGCTCCAATTCAAGAATCTCCAAATGCTTCTTGAAAATCCAGAATTGTTTATTTAAATCAATAAAAGCAGAAAAAGAACTATAACTAGAGCCAAGTTTTGCATTGCTACCCTCAAGGGCCCAGTGGAGTCTTTGACTCACGAGAGCAGAGTCTGAGGAGTAACTGTTAGTGCCATGGCCGTGCCTTGGGACAGGAAGCTCCATCGTCCCCCAGCCTGCACGCTTGGCCTCAATTCTTTCTTCTGATATTCCCAGGCTACCTCCCAGCCAACCTTCTTATCACCCTGCTTCCCTGATTTTCAGTGCTCTGCTTCCAACCTAGAAACACAAGCCAAATAACCACAACTACATATTATATAAGCTTAGCAAACCAGACATAGAAGAGAATTCCCCGTATTGGATAAAGACTATATAGCACAAAACCTAGGTGGTGGTGGTGGTGGGGGGGGGATCATAATTAATGGCAAAATATTAGAAGCATTTCCATTAAAGTCAGGAACAAGAGAGACAACTATCCCTGTAGTGTGCGAATGCGATGGGCTAGAAAGGGAATGAGAAGCATCCATATAGGTGAGAGGGAAAGAGAGCTTCCTGTTTCTCCTCTGTCCTTACTGCTAATAGCTCCATTTCCCACCTTGGTTTTTACCACTCGGTCTGTGGCAAGGAGCAGATGGGAATGGTCTGAGCTTAAGATGCCTATGTGGCAACTACCAATTTTACTGTTACCCGGTTGATCATTTCCTTTTAGCTATCTGCAGCCAAGGCAGGAGGCAGAATAGGAAATGAAAAGAACACACAAAACTTAACTGGTTAGAGTTGCGTGATATAAAGAAAGATGGGGGGAGGGGAGGAGGACAGAAAGCAAGAAAGAATGAAGTGAGCAAGAAGGACAAGTGAAAGAGAAGGCCTAGATATGTGGATGAGTAGCCCGGAGTAGGTTGGAGAGCAGAATCCTGACATGGAGACTGATGATGAGAAAATGCGAAGAAATAATAGCCAGGAGAACATCTGGATACAGAACCTGGAAGCTTATCATGCCTGGAGGAGCGTGGAGGTGTCCGTGATGGAACTGGGTTAGCAGGAAGCTTTGAGTGGGAAGAAGTCGCTGTGGGGGCGTGGAGATCTCAGGTCAGAGGTAGAGTTTGGGGAAGCTCCCAGTCCTCAAAGATGTGCCAGGCACTCGGCTAAGTGCTTTACACCCATCGTCTTATTTAATTTAACCCTTACACCAACTCTATCATGTAGGTGCTCTTAT
>NW_005371709.1:4033643-4047449 GCF_000412655.1 Myotis brandtii
AAACAAAGATATTAAGTATTTTGCCTGAGATCAGTCATTTAAGAGTAAATGGAGCTGGGATTCAACCTGGGTCTGCTGACTCCAGAGCCCTGGCTGGTATCTCTGCAGCTTCATGCCTCCAAATCCTTATCTGGCTTGACCCAGTTTACCTTCCAAGGTTGGGTGTATTCAGGGTGCTGTGGGAGGGATCGCTATGCATTCTTTGTGTGGGTAGGTCAAAAGGATTTTTTTGGGCTAGTGAAATTATGGATGCCAGTGGCTCGAAAATCCCTGTCAAATGAACTTTTGGAGGAGCTGGGGCTGCTGAGTCTGGAGGAGAGAAGGATGGGACATTGGACATCTGACATGGAAGAGGTGGCCATCTCCTGAGCTGGTCCAGAGGGGAGGGTGGTTGGTGTGACCCAGAAGCTGATTACAGCTCAGCTTGGGGTCAGACTTGCAGGTAAGGCTTTCTGAGAGTGGGATGGCCTGTAGAATCTCCCCATTGCTGAAGGCGTCCAAACCAAGGTTCCGCTGTCCATTTACCTATTCATACTCATTTTTGTGGCGAACCCACAATGTGCCATCTCTACGCCAGGCATTGGGGTACAAAAGGCAGCAAGACAAACGTGCTCACTCCTTTCCTGGAAATTTCATTTTCGTGGGGAAAACAGACAAACAAATGGAGAGACAATTATATAAACTACTTATAGGTCATGGTGTCTGTTATGAGGGAGCTGAGGTAGGAAAGAAGGGAGGAAACTGGAGTGGACCTTGCCATGCTCCATCAAGGGTCCCTGTTGGGATTTCCGTGTGTCAGTCCCCCAGCTTCTGTGCACTTGCCTTATAGGACCAACTCAGGCAACTTCGTTCCAAGGACACACAGCCCTTGGGCCACTGGAGCTGGAGCTCTTTGCCCCAAGCACAGAGGGCGCCTCCTAACCCCCTGAGCCAGGACTTAGCTGGTGGAGTGGGAGTGTGAAAGCCCAGCCCTTCGTCTTTAGGAGGGACAAGTCTGGATGCAGGCTGGGCCTCCAGGCTTCTTCCTTGCTTGGTGACTCCCAATTCCCTGCATGGCTCCCCTCATTCACTATGGGTTTCTCTTGGGGGCACTTTTTATTTTATTTTTTAATATATTTTTATTTCAGAAAGCAAGGGAGAGGGATAGAGAGATAGAAACATCAACAATGAGAGAGAATCATTGATCGGCTGCCTCCTGCACGCCTCCTCCTGGGGATTGAGCCCACAAACCAGGCATGTGCCCTTGACCAGAATCGAACCTGGGACCCTTCAGTCCACAGGCCGATGCTCTATCCACTGAGCCAAACCAGCTAGGGCTCTTGGGGGCACTTTTTAGATAAAACACTTGCTCATGAATCTGCTTGTCTCAGGGTCTGCTTCTGGGGAACTCAACCTAAGATGGGGAGAGAGTCATGCTCTGATTTACATTTTTAAAAGGCACCCTGGTTTCTGTGAAGAACAGGCTACAGGATGGAAGCATGGAATAAGGAGACCATTGAGGGGCCAGTAGTCTAGGTAAGGGATGAAGGAGGGGGCAATGGTGATAGCAGGAAGAGCAGAGATTTAAGGTCTGTTTTGAAGATGGAACTGACCAGGTTTGCTTGGACATGACTGAAGGAAAGAAAGGAATCCAGAATGTCTCCTAGATTAGATAAGTACACGTCGGGCTATTATGGATAGAAGTCCCCTCATTGGGTGGGAGGTGACTTCAAAGGCCATGTGCCCATTTGAAAATCCACCTGCAATGGCTGGATTTAGCAACCAAACAAAAGACAGGCGCTAGAGATGGCTACACAGGAGAACAAACATAAAAACAAGGGAATGTACATAGTCTGGCAGGTGGCTTGCAGAAATCATTAAAGTAGCCCACGTTCCTTTGGAGTTACTGGGTAGTGTGTTTCTATTTCCTGCTCCTATAGCTCCCCACCCACTTGAATCCAGGCCATGCCTGGTGTTGTGAAATGTGCTGGGCCTTTCTCTAGGAGGAAAGTGGTGGCGTGAGAATCATGCTGACCTTCTTGGCTTGACTATCTCATGTTCTTGCTGACTGTTCACCTTTCTTTTTTAAAAAAACATATGTTCAGCTGTTGTTGTTGTTAACATTTACTGAGTACTAACTAAGTGCTAGGCATACACACACACACACACACACACACACACACACACACACACACGCGTGTCCCCAAAACATGTATCATACTTTAACAGCTGATAGATCAATTGGTGTTTCTTTCTTTTCAACCAGACTTAGGTTTGAACAGAGGAAATTCATCCTAAAATGCTACTGGAAGTTTGAAAATGCAGTTGAAGTATAAACATTGCCTTTATAATTATTCAAAGTGTGTATACATTTTGGGGACAATATATATTTAACCTTCACGACAACTCTTTGAGGTGGTGTTCTTTCATTCCCCTTTGGAACTGAAGCCATCATGGCGTAGACACTTGTCCAAAGTCAAGTAGCCTGAGAGTGGCTGAGCTGGGATTTGAACCGGAAGTCCCATACCAGACCCCAAGTTCTCTACCGGTATGATTAAACTGACTGGAGATAAGACAATGTTCCCAGGACAGCCTGAGCATTTCCTCTGCCTCGACGAAACTCCAGGCACTCATGGCCTTGAGCCCTGGGGCAGTGGGCAGGTTCTCACGGTCTCTCGACAGACACGCCCACTGCCCTATGTTCCCACCCAATCCCAGCGTCCCAGTTCTTCAGGGCACCCATCTAGCTCTGCTCTACAAAACAGGGCTCTAGGATCTCTTTCTTGGATTCCTAGTGAACAATCCAAGCTCTTGAAGAAGGCAGGCCCCTTTGTGGTTATGGAATTTCCGTAGGACCCCGAGGACACTTGATTAGGGCACATCAGATCCATTGCATCCATGTTCCCCAAAAGGAAAGTAGGTAACTGAGTTCCTACATTGACTGTAGGGAACTCACAGTTAATGTCTAGCATGTTGTCCAGGTGACACGTACCTAGAAGCCTGGATGTTCCCAATTCGCTGGAGACTTCAAGGGCCTTTTTTAATTTAAGAGGAGCTCCCCAAGGCCAGAAAAAATGCCTGCCACAGGTGAAAACAGCCTGAATGTCCAATAGTATTTAACTATTAGTTACCTCACTAATACAACATTCCACATCACAAAACATTCTTGAAGGCGTTAAAAGAAAGAAATTTTGAATCACACTGGTTTCATAATATATTGTTTATAAAGTGAAAAAAGGTAACAATATTTTACACACTATGATGCCAGCTATATGAAAAAAAGATACAATGTATGCATAGTTAATAATGACTATATCAAAATAGTGAAATTAATTAATAGTGAAAAAAATAATTTACTCTGAAGCCTATCTGCAAAGGCTACATACTGTGTGATTCCAACTATATGACATTCGGAAAAAGGCAAAACTCGGGAGCAGTTAAAAGATCCGTGCTTGCCAGGGGCTTGGGTGGAGGGAGGGAGGGAGGCAAATGTGAGGAACGAGTAGGTGGAGCACAGGTGATTTTTAGGGCAGTAAAACTATGTAATGATGGATGCATGTCATTATACAATGGTCTAAACCTACTGATGTACAGCACAGTGAGTGAGCCCTAATGTAAACTATGGACTTTAGTTAATAATAGTTTATCAATATTGGCTCACTTGTAATAAATGTACCACACTATAGCAAGATGTTAATGATAGGTGAAACTGTGTGTGTGTGTGTGTGTGTGTGTGTAAGGAGAGGGTGGTGAGAAAGTATATGAGAACTCTTTGTACTTTCTACTCAACTTTTTGGCAAACCTAAAACTGCTCTAAAAATGAAGTTTATTAATTTAAAAAATGATAATCTACATTTCAAACATGCAGAAAAATGCAGAGAATATGAACACATATTGATTCACCACATAAATTTATCTTAAGAGATTGCCATATTTGTTTTAGGGCACTTTTTAAAGAACAATATATAGAAACCAATATCTTTATACCCTCCCTAAATTTTGACCTCTTTCCTCCCTCTCCAGAGAAAATTCCTTCTATCCATTTTTCTATCTTTTTACATGTCTGATGACATTAACCGTATGTAATATTGTTTTTGACCTTTTACTTCTTAAAAATTGAATTATATTTCTGACTCTGCACATTACCTTAGTATTTCTCGCCAAAACCGGTTTGGCTCAGTGGATAGAGCGTCGGCCTGCGGACTGAAAGGTCCCAGGTTCGATTCCGGTCAAGGGCATGTACCTTGGTTGTGGGCACATCCCCAGTGGGAGATGTGCAGGAGGCAGCTGATCGATGTTTCTCTCTCATCAATGTTTCTAACTCTCTATCTCTCTCCCTTCCTCTCTGCAAAAATTCAATAAAATATATTTTAAAAAAAGAATTAGTATTTCTTGATACATTGCAGCTCTTGTTTATTCATTTCAAATGCGGTATAGTATTCCATATGCATATACCACAATAGAATATTTTAAAGTAATATTTTAGACTATATCTGTATGACATAAGGAAGTACTCCTAATGTTAAATGAGAAAAACAAGATATAAAATATTATTTATAGCATGGCATTAAAAATAAATACATACACACAAAATACTGTAATGACAAATACAACAAAGTTGAGGAGTGTCATTTTGGGGGAGACAGTTCATATTTACTTATTTCTTTGTCAGTTAAAGTTAACATACAGTATTATATTAGTTTCAGGTGTACAACATAGTGATTAAATATTTATATGACTTACAAAATGACCACCCTGATAAGCCTAGTGTGAGACATAGTTATTACAATATAATTGACTACATTCCCTATGCTGTACTTTATACCCCTGTGACTTTACTGTTTGTTGTTGTGTTTTTAGAGTGTGAAGTGAGAGCGAGTTTATTAGTGAAGCAGTGAGACAGAAAGTGGCTACTCCACACACAGCAGTGGCTACTCCACGTGACTGTTCTTATAACTGGCAACACGTACTTCTTAATCCCTTCATCTTTTTTTATCCATGCCCCCACCCACCTCCTATCTGGCAATCATCAGTTTGTTCGCTGTATCTAGGAGTTTGTTTCTGTTTTGTTTGTTCATTTATTTTGTTTTTTAGATTCCACATATAAGTGAAATCACATGGTATTTCTCTTTATCTGACTTATTTCGCTTAGCATAATACCCTCTAACAAGGCTATTTTTGGATTGTGGGATTATGATTAATTTTCCATATTTCCTAAACCTTGTACAGTGAATAAGTATTGATTTTCTAATTTTTAAAAAAGTAAGACTAAAAGCATGCAGTGTGACTGAAACAGGAGTTTGAACTGTATATCCCACAAAATTATTAACTCCCTCCCTGCTCTGTTGGCAGAGCCCCTGGCGAAGCTGCAATCAGCCCTGCCTGTGTCACCCAGCCACCCTTCAGGGGCAGCAGCTGGCCCTGCAGCTCCCTATCCCCACAGCCGTACCTTCCTGGTCTCTGCGGCACATTTGGTTGTTGGTTTTTGATGCCTGACATCCGCAACGCAATTACGGGATTGGCTATAATTATGCCTGCCGTGGCATTATAGGGCTGAATATAAATATACTTGCTACATGTGAGGAGAGTTTATTTCTGTTCACAGTTTACCATCTGGCTGCAGTTCACCCGTTCCTCACTGAGAGGGTGAAGAGCACTGTCCCCGCTAGAGGTGAAACAGGAGTCAGATTGGAGGCTTTAAATAAGCAACTTCTGCACAGTCCTCTCAGCACCTGTGATGGGGCCACCCGGCCAGGAATCCCAGGAGAGAGGCAGCAGCCCGGAGCAGCTTTGTATCAGGTCTGGATTGTTCTCTCCCTGCCCCGAGCATGGACGGAAGCTCAGCCAGGCCAGCCCAGACCTTCCTAAGTCATAGTACCCCTGTGAAGCCCCGCTCCTTGCAGAGGTACCAGTGTCACCACCTTTTGCCTCAACTTCCCTCTCCAGCCCAAGTCCTACATGTCCACCCGCCTGCCAGATCATTCTATCGGCCTGTGCTACAGTCACATCAACAACATCCAGAATTATTTCTTAGATGCCCAGACAAGGTATTTATTCTGACTTCTCTATTTCTCATAATGGTACTATCATGATCCTGTCATCTAGGGGATCATATTTTTTGTTGTGTTTTTTTAATATCTCTTCATTGATTTCAGAGAGGAAGGGAGAGGGAGAGAGAGCGAGAGAGAGAGAAACATATGATGAGAGAGAATTATTGATGGGCTGCCTCCTACATGCCCCTTACTAGGAACCAAGCCTGAAACCTGGGCATGTGCCCTGACCAGGAATTGAACCGTGACCTCTTGGTTCATAGGTTGATGCTCAACCACTGAGCCAGACCAGCTGGGCTACATGGTCTTGTTTTATTAAAAAAAATCCTGCATGGTGAGAAATTTGGCAAAATGTAAATAGAATTTAATAGAGATGATGAAAAAATTTTTTGCTTATCAATAGTTTCTAATTTTTTCACAATGATTGAATTTTACTATTAGAATATTTAAGAGAAAATAAACTGAGTGGCACAAAAATGATAGGATATTAAAAACATCACTATTTTATGTTATACATGTGAGTTAGTGACATATTACTTTTGTGACTTGCCATCTTGAAAGTTCACCATTACGTTCCTTGCTAATTACATCACCTGTTATAGAGGGTGGTTTAGAAACACAGAGGTTAGTGTTTGCTTATCAAACGGAAAGGCCTCACTTCTCACAAATGGTGGCTGCCCAGGCCTCTGCGTTACAGCCAACAAATCTTGGCTTTTTTCTTTCTTTTTTTTTTAACCGGCCTCTGGACACATGAAACCCTGGGTGAGGGCGTTCTCCTGGCCTGGCCTACGAAGCTGAGACCAGAATTGCCACAGAAGCATCGAAACAATAGAATGTGATGTCGTGGGCATCCCAGGAGGAAATAACGCTAGATTGAAATGCATTTTTGCATCATTGATTTTCCCTGCTGATTGAGCCCTGTGTATCTCATTTGGCAGATCCGCTGCAAAGTGCATGAACTATTTGTGCCTCAGTAGTTGCCAATAGATGGATTTTGCTAGGATTGCGAATTGGCCATCTTGAACTGCAGCCTGCAGAAGCCACCTCTGGCTCAGCCTCCGGGTCACAACAACAGCCACCCCAGCCGCTGCCACCAGAAAAAGAGACTGGAGAGCTGTTCTCAGGCCTCAAAGACAACAGGGCCTTAAATCTTTTCTGCAACCAGGCAGGATAAAATATGGCCGTGTGAGGAAGCAAACAAGGGTCTCTCCTGCTCTTTCCTTTCTCTCTCACGTATCCTCCGTGGTATGTTCTTCCTCTTTCCCTCAAATCTCTCCCTCTCTCCCTTTTTCTCTCTTCCTGTCATCTTGGCCCCTTCTTCAAAAGCAAAAAAATAAGGATAACAGTTACAAAAAGGAAACATAAAATAAAGACTAGTTTATAAAACAGTGAATGGTGAACTACTTGCAATAAAATGATCAGAGAGAAAAGCAGAATGTAAAACTAACCATGCAATATGGCATTGCTTTTTAAAAGTATACAGAGAAGAAAGATGAAAAGGAAGAAAGCAAGCCAAGTGGGAATAGTGGTAGCTTTGGGCAATAGGAATATAGATGATTTTCATTTTTTTCCTTTTAAATGTTTTTGCATTTCAAAATTATCTAAAATGATTAGTAGCATACTTATCCTCAGGAAGTTTTTATAAAAATAAATACAGTAATAATACACCCATAAACAACTAAAGCGGCCTTTGCTTTTCATTCAGCAAGGTGTATTGGCCTCTGCCATTTAAAATAACAGGAATCTGACACAGACAATAGGGTGGTGGAGGGGTGGGGGCGAGCACAAAAATAAATAAAAAAGCAGAAACCTAACTCAAGCCAGTCTGGCAGGTCCTCAAAAAGTTAAACTTAGAGTTACACATACCATATGACTTAGCAATTCCACTACTAGGTATATACCCAAGAGAACTGAAAACATATGTCCACATAAAACCTTGTAAATGAATGTTTATAGCAGCATTATTCATAATAACCAAAAGTGGAAACACCCCAAATGAATACGAACTGAAGGGATCAACAGATTGTGGTAATACATACAGTGGAATGTTATTTAGTCATAAAAAGAATGCAATAGTGATACATACCATAACAAAGATGAACCTTGAAAACAGTATGCTAAGTAAAAGACCTAAAAGGCTGTATATGGTATGATTCCACTGATATGAGATGCCCAGAATAGGCAAATTTATAAAGACAGAAAGTATATTAGTGGTTGCCAGGCACTGGCAGGAGAGGAAGATAGGGGCTGACTGCCAATAGATATAGGGTTTTTGTGTGTGTGTGTGTTTGTTTTTTACAGTGATGAAAATGTTCTGGAATTAATTTCTAGTGATGGTTGCACAATCTTGTGAATATACTAAAAACCACTGGGTTGGACACTTTAAAAGAGTGACTATTCTGGCATGTGAAATATATCTCAATTTTTTAAAAACAGTGTGTCTATCACACTGTCTTGTCGTTGCCTCTGTGTTTATTGGTCTCTCCCCCTAGATTGTGAGCCTCTAAGGTCCCGTCCTTGTTCCCTGGTTCTCCAGCTCTGGGTAGAGGACTTGAACAGAGGAGGTACATGAAGCCGGTTAACTCAGTGACTAGAGAGTCGCCTCCTCAAAGCCGAGGGCCCCCTGGCTGGCTCTGCTCCCACCCTCATGAACCATCTGGCTGCTGGCAGCCCTAGTCCAGGTATAGAACCACAGAGTGGAGCAGCCTGCAGTTTGAATACCAATGGGTGGAATCACATTGTTTTAGACCATCGAGCCTTGTCCAGGTCACAGTGAGTTGAACAAAGGGGCTGCGGCGGACCCTTCAGGGGTCCTTACTTTCCTCCTGTTGGAGGGTTCGCCATGAATAACCCTCCTTCTTTGCAGGTGGCAAGCTGGGCTGCAGCAGGTTCCAGAAACCTGGTTCTAACATGCGGTCTGGTTCTGCTCTATTTCTAATCATGGTCAAATGAAAAAGTCCTTGGTTCCCTTGGCCTAAGGGAGGAGATGGGTAACTGTCTACTTCTCTTTTGTACAAAGTCCAGTCGCCCTCACTCCCTCGGCTGTGGGACACGACTCTCAGTTTATCTCCTTCTTACAGAAGAGCCAGATAAATAGGTAGGCTGTGCAAGCGCTGCTTAGGTCACCAGTTTGAAAAGGGCTCCAACCTCCCCAGAAATAGGACTTTCCCAGACCTCCTGTCACCGAGAGCCACGTGTGCCCGGCTGAGTGGCTTGGTGCAGCCAGTGGGGGAAGCAGGCAGTAAGATCCCTCAGGAGACGGCACAGTGGCCAGGGATGGGCACGAAACTGCCATTCATAGAAATGGGCCAAAGTAAGCGAAGCTTTAGGAGACAGGGCAGGACCGACTTGCTGAAGTAATGGAGAAGGGGCCGTCACTGATAGGCATTCCTGCCGCCTTCCTCCTGCCCTCTCCCCACACTGCGCTGGGCATCTCCTCTGGGTAAATGCTGGCAAACTGTGATGAGCTGTCCCAGGGCACCCATGTGACTCCATTTGGCCCTGTGTAATGAGTTTCCTCAGTGAACTCTTCCAGTCACCTCTGACAAGCTTCCAGAATGTCAGTGATTCCCTTAATGCCATTGTTGTTGACTTTTTTTAAACCTTGTTAAGGTTACATTCGTTTAGTGAGGCTAAGTTGCCCCATTTCTGAAGTTTTATTTTTTCTTCTTCAGGCCATTTAATGATCTCTCTTACTCTCTTGCCATCTCCCCGCACCCCTCCCTTTTCTTCACCACCCTCTTTTTCCTCCCCTCTCTCTGCTTATTCCTTCTTCCTGGCTATTTTTTGCTAACCTTAAAAAACAGTTTTTTTTTTCAGGTAAACACTTCATTAACTAAGTTACTTCAGAATAAAGTAAACTCAACATATTCTCACTGATGAATCCTCTGCCCGCAGCTGCCTTCGGATGTTCCCCAAACCCCTGACCTAGGGCAGGCCATTCTATTAATACAGTAGAAGTGGATAGACTGTCCTGTACTTCTGATTTCTCACAGAGGTTTACCCAGGTCAACATTTTAAATGTCTTATTTTGACTACTTCATAGCATAAAACAATCTCAAAGTCAAACCTTACACACTTGGTCAAATACAATGCAATTGTATAGAATTGGGATTCTATTATATACACATGTTTTTATCCAACTAACAACACAAGACACGTTGGAGCAAGTGTTTCTAGACTGATAAACAGAGGCCTGCGACTAGACTTTTGGGGTTACAGATTGATGTTCATTTTGGCCCTGCTTCCCAAGCACAGCGATCCCTACGACCCCTCTCATTTCTGCCTGGCCCCGTACATTTCTCCTGACCAACCTCCACCCATCTCACCAAAGTTCCCCAAAGCAGCACCCCCAGCATTGACCTCCAAAGAATATAGAATTCTTGGATCTGGCATTCCACGATGTTCAAATCAGTTTTTTTTTTTAAAAAAATATATATTTTTATTGATTTTAGATAGAGAGGAAGGGAGAGGGCAAGAAACATCAATGTGAGAGAGAAACATTGATCCAGCTGCCTCCTGTACCCATCCTGACCAGAAATTGAACCTGGGCATGAGCCCTGACCAGGAATTGAACTGGTGACCTTTTGGTGCAAAGGATGAGCCACACCGGCCAGGGTTCAAATCAGTTCTGTGCCTTCAGTAACCTACACAGTGCAAGGGGTAGATTCGCTTTTTCTCCTGCTCCCTCTTCTAATTCCTCACACTCATGGCCCACTTCCTCCTGCCTGTTTAAGATCCTGGTTTGTGTGCTCCACTCTCTTGCCTGATATTTTTATTTCTCTCCAGCAGCAGAAGGACTGCTGGGAATAATCTGATGCACATGAAGAGAAAATGAGGATTTACTAATAAGATTAAATTAAATTTAAGCAGACTTTTATCAGTGTGTGAAGCACACTGCTAAGCACTGTTTGAGATGAGCAGACACAAGCCAGGACCTCATGGAATTTACAATCTGGAGAGAGGATGAGGAATAAGACTACCCATATATACATGAGTTCCTGCCAAATAGGGTAAAGTCCATGAGAAAGGAATAAATGAAAGCAGGGGTGCTCACGTTTCCCTAGGGAGCCAGGACCATGTGATATAAGTGAATGGTTGGGATGGAGAGCGGAAAGCCCTGAGCTTTACTCCAGGCTCAGTCACTGATAAACTGATAAGGCCTTAGTGTTTCTCCTTCCCAGGACAGGCCCTCATAATGTACAGGGCCCAGTGCAAAAGGAAAACGCAGGGCACCTTATTAAAAAATGAAGCATTTCAGGATGGTGAGAGCAGAGCATGGGACCCTTCTCAGCACAGGTTGCACATTCAGGGGCCTGGTCTTCCAGGGGCCTCTGCTAAGGCAGGGGTTACCTTTGGGAGGCACGGAGCCCAGTGTCACCAGTGCCCAGCACAGGCCTGCTACTCAGAGGAATCAGTGAATGACTGGAAATAAGAATGAATTAACATGATTACCTCTGATGATTTCTTGGGTTGCTTTCACTGTTAAAATGTTATTAGACCATGATTCTGAATAATTTCTGGAGGAGACATTTTAGATGAATCTTAAAGGATAGGATTTTTCTTTCTGTTTTCCCCTCTTCCCTTCCTTCCTGTTCTTCCTGTATTTTTCCATTTAGCTCACACTCTAATGATAATGTTAGGCTTTACAGTGAGAAACGCAACAGTCACACAGACTGGGACCAGCAGAGGAGTTCACAGTTGAGGGATGACTTGAAGACTTTGGCCTCATTTAAGATTCCTTGAGGCAATTTCCCACGTACATCAGATGTCCACGGGCAGAGGCTGGTTTTTCATTTTAAAATACAGAGGAGCAAAAGATACTCATAATCCCATCGGAACTATTAGACATAGTTCCGATGGGATTGCAGTATAAAACTAGTTTTCAACCTACTTTTTCATTCTATAATATATTATAAGCATCTTTATGTGTTAATAAGTGTCACTATACTCCTTTGTTATGGCTGTTGGTATTGTGTCATATGGTTGTATCATAATTTTCTTATCCAATCCACTCAATTGGATATTTGAGGAGTTTTGTTTTGTTTTCCTATTCTAAATGGTGTTGCTCTGGCCCTGAATGGGTAGCTCAGCTGGTAAGAGCGCTGTCCCGATAGGCCAAGGTTTCAGGTTTGATCCCTGGTCAGGGCACATACAAGAATCAACAAATAAATGCATAAGTAAGTGGAACAACAAATCAGTGTTTCTTCTCTCTCTCTCTCTCTCTCTCTCTCTCTCTCTCATCAGTCAATAAGTAAAAAGTTTTAAATGGCGTTGCCCTGCATTTTCTAGGTAGGCAGCTTACTTAGCTTCTCTACCTGTTATTTTCCTCCTGTGTGGATAACCTCAAGATAATTATAGTATTCCTCCTGGGCTTGTTGTGTTGTGTCAGTGAGTTAATGCAGGTAACGCTCTTAGGACGAGTACAGAAGAGTGCATAGCAGACTAGACGTGCTCAATAAAAGCCTTTTTATTACTTTACAGGCCCAGAAGGAACTGTCTTGCCTGTGTCATGGAGTAAGTTAGTAAGGGAGCCTGGGAAGCCTGATTCCTAGTCTAGTGTTCTTTGCAAAGCAGCCGGATGAGGTGCAAGTGGAGAGAGGCCTGGGCTGGGGTTCCCTAGATGGAGCAGTTTTCTGGTGGTGTCTTGTCTCCTCAGCTGCAGAGTAAGCCCCCAGTGGCGAGGGCTCTTCTAAAATTCTATTTTTCACACAGAAGAGGACAGCAGGTGCTCAGCAAAGGCTTGTCCTCTGTTCCTTGACATCTAAGAATGTTAGCAGATGTGTTTCCCATCACTCCGTGCAGTCATCAAGGCCGGTCTATACTTTGCCACACACAGCCTGTGAACTGGGCATGTGCCCTGGCTGGAGATTGCCAAGGGCAGCTGACCAGAGTCCGTTCTGTTTAGCCCAAGGAGGACTGGGATGTCCAGGGATGTGGGAAGCTAAGCCTGGAGGGAGCAAGTTCCAGGCCAGCTCTTCGCTGGCCCTGTGACCTTGGACAAGCAGGACTGGAGGTCAGGATGGTACGGTACAGTGGTTAGCTCTGAACTCAATCTACTAAAGTTCTCTTTTCTCCTTGCACATTACCCTGTTTTATTTTGTTCACTCTACTTTTCACATTGCAGGTGATCTTGTTTATTTATTCACTTGTTTGTCTCCCTCACTAAAAAGTGGGCTTTATGAGGGGAGGGGCCTTGTCTGCTGGTTTTTCTGCAGTGACCCAAGGGCCCAGCACATGCCTGCCATGCAGCCCCTGAATAAATGGGTTGCATGAATGAACACTCAGAGCCGGAGTTCAAATCCTGATTGCACCGCTTTCTGTATGACCTTGAGCAAGCCATTTAAACCACACCTCCGTTTTCCTGCTTGAAAAATAGGGAATAATAACAGTGCCTCTCTTATAAGGCCATGAGGATCAATGAGAAAATGTGGAGGAAGCATTAAGCACACTGGCTGGTACAGAGTATAATAATGAGAGTAGCAAACATTTATGCATCTTGACAGCCAGACACTGGCTTAAACGCTTTACATAGGTTAACTATACTCATCTTCACTACATCCTATTATTATACCATTTTACAGGTGAGCAAACTGGGGCACAGACGTTAAGTAACATATGAACTCAGGACATGATAGCTATTATTTTTATGTCCAAGGTTCCTTCCCAGCTTCCCGGGGGCAATCCCTCTGAAGGGCCAGAGGGCGCGCCGCGCTAGCCGCCTTGCCCGCTGCGGCCCGACTGAAAGGGTAACTGGGCCCGCGCGCGCTTTATCTGC
>NW_005371709.1:4047803-4061682 GCF_000412655.1 Myotis brandtii
GCCGGGCGGCGCCTTTGTTCTGCGCTCGGAGGAGGCGCGTTTAAAGGGCCAGCTGTTGGAAGGACTTGGGGACCCCCTCCCCCAGAGCATCCCCCGTAGTCACAGGGAAACCATGGCCCCCCATGGCCGAACCCTCCTTCCTGCCAGTCTTTCAAGGAAAGTTCCCCAGGGTGCGGGGGTTCTGGGAGATGCCAGGGTTTTTCTGGTGGGTCGGGGGTACGTGCGATCATGGCCTCGGTGGGGAAGAACGCCCGCCAGCTTCAGGCTGGCCGCAGTATGGGCGGCGGAGGAGACATCAAAGCGCGGGTGGGTCCGCGGTGTAAAGTGAAACTGCCGCAGCCGGGGGCAGGACGGAGGAGCGCAGGATGGAGGCATCTCGGGTGTTTCATTCATCAGCATCCCTCTGGAGGAGAGGGCGGCGGGAGGGGCCAAGGACGAGCGGTCTGGCCTAGGACCCGCCTGAGTGAGCGGGTCCATGTGTGTGTCCGCGTCCGGGGACGACGTGCCTCCCATCCGCCCGTGCTCCATCCCCCAGAGTGACTGGCAGCTCGTCACCGAGATGCACAGAAAGCGACTCCTTTCTCCGAATTCCCCGGGCATCCCCGGCTCTCCCCTGGCTGCTTTACGTCGTGGCTTCCTTGATCACGGTAGCTCCGTTCAAGATAGAGGAGGAAAGAGGCTTGAAGTCATTATGTTCCTTTCATGGGGGAAGGCACTGTCGAATTCTGCATCCCCCTGCATCCGCTGTCGTAAGATGGCTTTGAAATCCACCAGTGCATGCTTTCTCCAGGCGGACAGAATTTATTGCGCGGTTACACCGCTACATGAAAGCAGGAGGGATCCCACTGAGAGCGGCTCGCTTTATCCAGACCCTGGGTCTTCCCGGCACGTTCTGGCCGAGCCTTTGGATTTTTGTTTTAAACTGAGCGCTGGGAAGCTCCTGTTGTCACAGGGCAGACTTGCTGAAATTGGCCGGACTGATTTCACCATCAATAGGAGGGAGTTCATTTAGAGATATCATGGAACTATCTGGCCTGCCAGGCATCTGACATCACACCCCTTTTTCCTCTCATGAGTGAAGGCCAGGGATGGCTTGTCAGTATCCACTCCCCTCCTTGTTTGTTTGTTTGTTCGTTCGTTCTAGCTCCTCTAGATTCAGTTTTGTGTTTTTGACTTGGTGGTGATCCAAGAGAAGGGGGTCAATTAAAAGAGGGGTGGGCAGCCAATGTGGACAGGAACCTCAATGACAGAAAACACATACTGGACATTTTCGGACTCTGGATCTACAGCCCTTAAGAGACGTAGGTGAGATAGGTGGCTATCTAAGAGGTGAAGGGTGTGTGTGAGGGAGGGGTGGAGGAAGAGGATGCTGCCAGCAATTTTCTGCCCCACCCTCTTGATGCTCCTTAAATAGCTCCTTGCCAGCCACGCTCTGACGTCTCAGGCTCATTCCCCCACCCCCAGGGAGGAGTTGGTCTGTTAGTTGGGCACTATTAGAGTTGATGGTTGGTTAGTCAAGGGTTAGTTCCCCAGGATTGCTGGGAGCTCATTTCTCAGCTGTAGGGCCCTGAGTTGAACTAGCAGCTCTGGTGACTTCCCGCAGGGTATTAGCAACTGAAAAGAAATGCTTTCTACCCAACAGGGTGGAGAGAAGGGAGGGTATTGTCATTTTCCATTGGACACCCACCCCCGGTTGGCCCTCTCCTCCTCTGACCTGCTTTTCACAATTCTGGTTGGAGAGTTGCTGTGAACTTTTCTGAAGGGGTTGGGGATATTGGGGCGTGAGGAAGGAGTTATGGGAAAGGCTGAGCAGATAGATGCTCCTTACTGGCAAAACAAAGAACTGTTCAGCTCTCTCCTCACTTCCCCTCTCCAAAATAGAGTTCAGTATAGATAGCAGGATCTGGGGTTTTCTTTGCAGAGAATGAATGGGCAGGGTTCAGGAAAGCAAGCTTTTATTAGGCAGCGTTAGTAAATCCTCTGGTCATCGGATTTCGTTCTAGACCAGCTGTGGGCAAACTACGGCCCGCGGGGCAGATCCGGCCCGTTTGAAATGAATAAAACCAAAAAAAAAAAAAAAAAAAGACCGTACCCTTTTATGTAATGATGTTTACTTTGAATTTATATTAGTTCACACAAACACTCCATCCATGCTTTTGTTCTGGCCCTCCGGTCCAGTTTAAGAACCCATTGTGGCCCTCGAGTCAAAAAGTTTGCCCACCCCTGTTCTAGACCCTTCCCTGGACATGGGAGTGGATTTGCTGTGGAGGGTACTCACTGGTAATTTAGGATTTATTCTGTCTCCGTGAAAAGGGAAGTGGATGGTCTCAAAAAGCTTTGGTGGAGGAGTTTTGGAACAGAGGCAGGACATTTGGCTTTGATTCTAGCCACCAGCCTGCTCTGGGCTTTGGGCTAATAGTGGCTTTCTCTCTCCGGGCCTTGGTCAAGTGGAGGGCTTTGGAGCAGACTGTTTTCCGGGGTTCCTGACAGAATTACTGTTCTTAGATTCAAAAGTACAATTTGTGGTGGCATTTTCAGATTTTTTTTTCTTCTGTTTGCTAAACTGATGTTAAATCCACAATATTGCTGAATGGCATGAATGAAGCGTTTCAAGACTCAAGCTTCTGTTGGATTCAGACTCACCTTTTTCTTGATTAGTGTGATTCTTGAGGTTTTATTGTATGTAAATAATTGAGAGCTAGAACTGCCCAGAGGACGAGGCACAGACCCTCAGAGTGAGTGGCTGGCTGGGCAGATGAGGGTGGGATGGTAGAATGCTGAGGGAAGGGAGTTGCTATAATTCATTCTCTTTCTCTGTATGCTTAACTCATAGGTTAACTTACGGTTATACAGGTGACTTTTAGATATTTAGAACATGAGAGTTGGAAGAGAACTCTGTGATTGCCAGGTTCAACCTCCCTCACTGAGTAATTTGCAGGATTGGAAGGTTTGGTGATTTGTCTGATGTCATACAGCTAGCAAGATGCAGAGCTGGGCGGAATCCCTGATGGATATAGACTCTAGGTCTTGTGTTCTAAATGTATCTCTGAAGCCCCCTCCTCTGACAAGTGATTCTAAGATGGGATAAAGTGAGGAGGACATAGGGGCTGAAGACTGGAGAGGTTGGAGAAACTGACTGGGGAGGAGGTTGAGGGCAGGTCAGGTGGGGAAGGGGAAACCAGACATCAAGCTTGGAGGAGAAAGGGATGGAGCTGGAAGTGGGGAGAGGGGCTCTGTCAGCTGTGAAATAGCAGATTTCTGCAGCCCCGAGAGTGAAGTTAAGTACGAGAGTCTTGGCCTAGACAAGGGGTAGGGTGGGTGGCCTGAGAGTCCAGCCTGGGGCTGGGACTAACTTGGAGTCTCCTTGGGAGCGCTCCTGTTGACCCTCCGATTCAGGGCCAGCTGAGGCCTTCGGAGCTGAGGCCTTTGGGCTCACTGAACTGGGACATATGGAAGTCAGGTGTGCTGGTGGTGATGCTGGAGAGTGCTGAGGTCGGACCAGTTCTGCTGAAGTCCCAGGTTTTTTTTGTGTTGTTTTTTTTTTAATGCTGAAAATGAAAAAAGTTTTCCATCGAACTTCTTTTCAACTCAAGCAGCATTTTCTCCTCTGCCTTTCACTGCACGTTTTTTGAGGTAGTGTTTCATGTACCCCTTTTCAGAGGAGATACTTGGAAATGACTGACTTACTGAATTGTAGCTCATTTGGGGGGAGCTAAGTCTCAGAATGTTTCAATGATCAATTAAAGAGCTGTGAACAGTTGTTACCCAGATCAGTAACCATTCAAAGGCATAGTAGGTGATAATACTTGGAAGTCCATAGCCCAAACCGACAGCTGACCATGTACAGTATAATTCACTTTGGCTAACTCTGGAGGCCTAGGGAGTGTCTCTGTGGATTTCAGTTGTTCTTTCTTGTTGTGTATGGTTAGGCATGTGTCTGTCCCTCTGTCTCACTATCTTCCCATCCTTTTCCCACATCTTCCTCTTCTGTACATTTCTCTTTCTCTCCTGTTGTATCTTTCTCTTTGCAACTCCTCCCCATCCTTTCTTTACTGTCAATGATGTAGCTTTGTAGTGTATTTTAATGTATTTATTGTGTCATTAAAATTTCATCTTCTCTTTTCTTAATTTGAAATCAGCTGAGTTCACTCATTTTGAATGTGTGTATATGTGCTTTACACAGGAAACAAATAAACCAAACCCAACTGAATTGCTTTTTACTTCTGTGTGGTCTTCCATTGATCCCCCATCCTCCCTGTTCTGTGGTCAGTAGTGGCTCTTTATAGAAAAAAAAAATTCCCAACTCACTGTCATGTGGCTATTGTTATAACAAAAAACAGCTATAACAATGGAAAAAGTTTCCACCCTAGTATTGTGGACACAAGGGACACCCTCTCCCAAGAGATGTGCCCTATTTCTTGACTTCCTGCCCTGGAAGCCTATCTGCAATGTATTCTCTAACAGACGCCTACACTGTAAGGGGCTGGGGTGGTGGTGGTGGAGCTGGGCTCTTGGTGGATCTGGTGATGCGTACAGTGGGGGAGGTGGACAGGCTTATGGCCAAGAGAGTACTCTTCAGTCCTTGGAAGTGTCTCTGTGGATCCTTTAGTGTCCCTCTGAGAAGTTCAGTGCAGTGATTTTTCTTTGTTTCCCCAGGCTGAGCTAACCCACCCAGCAGGAGCAGCACCCAGGCCCCTTTGGAAAAGAATAAGTTGCTTCCCAACTTTCTATTCTTGTTGGTTAGGACCCAAAGGGTATCTTGTGGTGACACAGGGAGAGTAGGCAGCCACCGACCGGTTGCTGGCGTGAAGTCCCAGCTGCTTTGATGGATGCATGCTTTAGCCATTTAAACTTTTCTTCTGACTCTGATTAATTATCCAGAAGATTGAGTCTTGGTGCTCATGGTCAGGAGGAAGTTGAGTGTGTAAAGTGAGCCTCCCAAGCAAGAAATCCCCTTGAAGTCTCCAGTTTTTTATGTTAAAAAGTCACATGAGTTTTGTGTTCTATAATATGTGCTGGTTTTAGTATAAAAGCATTTACAATGCTTTACTGTTGAGTACAATTGATGGCCCAGGAAAATGTGTTTCTCTTGGGGCTTTACCTGTCCATGTCCCCGCTAAATATTCATAGCAGACTCTACTCCATCCAGAAAAGCCAGCTGTGGGGCAGGTGTCCCATCTGGTGGTGTTGAGAACTGCCCCTCCAGCCTTTTCCGTTGGTTCTGGCAGGCCCAGTGAGGCCCCAGTCCTTCAGAACTCTTCCATGTCCCCAGAGACCAGGTCCTCCCCATACCAGGACTTGTCCCCTCACCAGAAGACCTTCTCTTTTATCTGGCTGACTCCTTCTTCTCTTTTTAGACTCCCCTGATATCTGAAAAGATTTTCTTCCCGAGTTCGCTTTTTAGCAACAGCTGGTTCCCTGTTGGTCTTCTCCACCAGATTGTGAGATCTGGCAAGAGAGAATCTGCATTTCATCTTTTTAAATTAAAGATGTCTATATGCATATACAGTTAAAAGTCAAATAATACCTCAAGGCTTATAAGAAGGCTGTGTCCCCTCATCCTGGTGATCCACTTCCCAGGGTCAGTCACCAAACACGATTTTCTATTACTGAAGTAACAAATTACCACCAACATAGTGGCCTAAAACAACAGAAATTTATATTACAGTTTTGTATGTTAAAAGTCCGAAAAAGGGTCTCACTGGGTTAAGATCCAGGTGGTAGCCTGGCTGCATCCCCTCAGGGGAAGAATCTTGCTTCTTCCAGCTTCTAGAGATCACCTGCATTCCTTGGCTCATGCCCCCTTCCTCCATCTTCCCAGCCCCAGTGGCCAGGTGAGTCCTCCTATTGCATCACTCTGTCCTTTTAACAGTCACATCTTCTGATTCCCTCCTTCTTCCTCCCTCTTCCACTTTTAAGGACCCTGTGATTACTTCAGGCTCACCTGGATAATATAGGGTAGTCTCCCTATTTTAAGATCAGTTAATTAGCACCTTTAATTCTATTTGCAATTTTAATTCCCCTTTGCCATGTAACATGTTTATAGGTTCAGGGATTAGGACATAAACATCTTTGAGGGGCAGTTATTCAGCCTACCACAGTCATTTCCAACTCTCTTAGTCATTTATCCTTATATTACTATCATTGGTATTATATTATAATACTAGAGGCCCGATGCACGAAATTCGTGCACTTGGTGGGGGGGCGGGGGACCCTCAGCCTGGCCTGCGCCCTCTCACAGTCTGGGAGCCCCATGATCGATCAGAGGGAGGTCTCACTCATCAGCTGCAGCGCCACCGGCCAGGTAGCCTGGGCCTTCCTCTTTGAGGTGATCAATTGTGGAGATTGCCCAGCAGAGGGAGGCCCTGCCCACCCACTGCAGTGCCACCGGCTGGGTAGCCTGGGCCTTCCTCTTTGGGGCAATTGATCGTGGAAGACCCCCCGCACCCCCTCCCCCGATTGATTGCCTTGCAGAGGGTGGCCTGGGCCTTCTGTACGGGGGCAATCATGGGGTGATGGTGGGGCCCCCCCGACCAATTGCTTTGCACCCACCTTGGCTGGCTTGGTGCCAGTGCGTGTCATAGTGTGGTCTTCCGGACGGTCATCCTGACGGGTGTTCTGCTGTTCAGTCGTTTGGTCAATTTGCATATTACACTTTTATTATTATAGATATTATTTGTAAGTTATCTGCTTATAATACTGGTTCCTGGTTGTTCATTTTAGATGTTATTTCTTCATGTCCTACTTTGGACTAGACCAGTGGTTCTCAACCTTGGCTACACATTAGAATCACCTGGGAATCTTTTTAAAATCCTGATTTCTGGGCCTCATCCTCCAGAAATTCTATTTCCGGAGGATGAGGCCCAGAAATCAGGATTTTAAAAAGATTCCCAGGTGATTCTAATGTGCAGCCAAGGTTGAGAACCACTGGTCTAGACAGAGGAACCCTTATTGCCCTCTTCTCCCCTCCCCTCCTCCCATACCGGTACTTCCCTCCTTCCTGTCTTCCCATTAAGGTTACATCACAGTTTCTATGCTCTTTTGAACTAAAGATTCACATCCTTCAGTTTTTGGAAATTTTCTTTGACAGTTTCCTTTCCTCCATTTTCTGTGTTTTGTCTCTGGAACTCACATTAGTTGGACTTACTGGGGATTAAGTTAGTAGTTTTAAAATCTTTGATTTTTTGTTTTGTTTTCCATTTAATTTTGTTTCACCTGTTGAGAGATATCTTCAGCTTTATCCTTAATTAACCCTTTTGAATTTCTTATGCTTTTATGATTTTGCATGAGACATACTTGCATATGTTACTTTCTAGAATTCCCTATTTTCTGAATGCTCACTTTTCTTTCTTTTCTAAATACATCCATTCTTGTTTCATGGGTGCAATAAGTTCACTTGCAATGGGTTTTTGTTTGTTGGTTGGTTTTGGGCATTTTTCTGCGGTTCCCCACTTTGTCTTTGTTACCCAAGTCCCTTTTTCTGCTTGTTTTGGTTACTGTATTTCCCACTGGAGCCGTCCTTCCTTGTATGCTGATCACTGAGTTGTCCATTTGTACTTTAAGAGTGGACCCCAAAATGCTGGTAGGGCATCTGTGGGACAAGGAAGGGGTTGTTAATTTCATTGTTGGGTGATCCCTTTTTTCTGCTGGGGGCACCTAGATGTCAGTGCCTATAGATCCTTTCTCTGGGTATGTTGGTGTTTTGTTTTGTTTTTGGAGAGGAGTTTGCATTCTGGGAGACTTGGTGGGGAAGGAGGCTGGGTGTATGGACTTTCACTCAATGCATCTACTTTCTGAAAGTTTCCCCCCTTTCTGCCTACATCCCCCAGTTGTGTGTCCTTCCCTTAACTGTGTCTGAATTTAGAGCGTCTAGTGTAATTTGCCTAACCAGGAACTCCACCTTCTGCTGGCTAAGGAAGGAGAGTCACCAGACTGAGCAGATTGCAAGGACTCTGGGGTCTGGTTGCTCTTTGCACCAACTTTTAGCAGCTGTCCTCTTTTTTATCCACTCCTGCTTCTCACAGTCCTTGGCGCCTTCTCCTGTTTCTGTGGCATAAGTTGCCACTTGTTTAGAGGTTTCCTCCTGTTTGCACTTAGCAGAGCAGACGAAGCAGAAACCTAAATCAGCTACTGCATGGTGGTCAGCTCTCTGCCTTCCAGAGTTCTGTTGACATTTCTTGCCTGCTGTTGTCTCCTTTTCATTAAACAAAAGAACAGGCCTCGCTTTTAGTGGGGTTTTGGGAGAGAGCAGAAATAAATATGGCTGTTCAACCCTCTGATTTGACCAGAAGTTTGTTTCATCTCTTCATTCAAGCCTCTAACTGGTGCCTGACATATAGTATATTCCCAAGAAATGTTTGCTGAATAATTGAATGCATGTTTCTAAGATGGTATGCATACGATAGTCATCAGATTTCAAAAGTCCCAAACACACAATCTTATAAAAGTAAATCCATGTTTCATTCTGAGGTAGACATAATAACAGGCAGATCTTGCCACTCTCTGTGCTATCCCATGAGAAGCACGGGGAGACAGTGTATAGATTGTTGAGCTGGTGAGTGACAAGGCCCAGGTGCTATCTTCAGCCCCATCACTAACTACTTGGGTCACCTTGAGAAGTCACTTAACCTGTCTGCGTCTTGGTTTCTTCAGCCTTAAAATGAGCTGTTGGTCAAGATTTGATTCAGGGCCCTGGCTGAGTAGCTCAGTTGGTTAGAGTGTCCTCCCATACGCCAAGATTGTGGGTTTGATCCCTGGTCAGGGCACATGTAAGAATCAACGAATGAATGCATAAATATATGGAACAACAAATTGATGTTTCTTTCTTTCTCCCTCCCCTCTTCCTCTCAAATCAATCAATCAATAAACATAAAAAGATTTGATTCTGTTTACTGCACTGAGTGGCTACTATGTGCAAGGCATGGTATATACGTGTTTCAGCATATGTTGCTGAATTGACTGTGCTTGGCTTATACGTTTCTCCTGACTGTAGTCCAGTGCCTTGCACAGAGTAAGGGCTCTGTAAATGTGACCTCTTACTCTTTCTGGACTGTGGGCTCCTTGTGAGGACCACATTGTAGTCATCTCTGTATCTCCTGTGTCTGCCACGGTTCTTGGTGCATAGGAGGTGTATGTTAGGTTTCTCCACTTGGAAAGGGTACATCAAGGAAGTATGAAAACATGAGTTGCTCTGTCAGAATCCCCAGACCCTAATCGAAGAATGAGGCCTCTCTCTGGGAGTTCAGCTGCGCACTCCCTGGCTCACCTACAGAGCCCAGGGGTCCAATGGTTGATCTCAAAGTCGGCAGAGATAGCAGTTCTGGTCTACAGCCTGGACAGTAGAGGATTATTTCTCCCAAACAGATTGTAGTTACGTATTTAATCGGCCTCACATTGTTATGAGTTAAGATCAGATTCATATTGACTAGGAAAATGAATGACAGATATAATCCTGCATTTATAGTGTTTAAAAATGTTTAAGTGCTTTTTCATAACTTATTTTGGTTTTCTCCAACCTGTTAGCTAATGTGCTCGAACCACTAAGTAGACTACAATGGGGTCTATGCTGGATTCTGGGAATACAATGATGACCAAGGAGAAACGGTACCTGCCATCCTGGGATGTATAGACTAGAGCTGAGTTTTCCAATATGGTACCACTAGTCACATGTGGCCATTTAAGTTTAAATTAATTAAAATGAAACACAATTTAAATTCACCTTCTCAGTCACACTGGCCATATTTCAAGTGCCCGATAGCAACATGAGACTCGTGGCTGCCATATGGAAGCACAGGTCTAGAATGTTCCCATCATCTCAGGAAGTTCTCTGGGGCAGTGCTGGCCTACAGAGCTAAGAAACTGTGTTCCTGGCTCAGGCATCAGTGATGAGCTGTGTTTCACAGTTGAGGCAACTGAGGCACAGAAAAGCCATTTGTTTTAGGTCATGTGGCCGGCTGGGCCTGACGTGGGAACAGATCTCTTGTCTTGGAGTTTGGCTGTTCTCTCCCTGAAGTGAGCTAGGGGCGGAGGGTGACTAAGAGTGTGGTCTCTGCACTCGGGCTGCCTGGGCTCGCACCCTGGCTCTGCTGCTTCCTGGGGCAGTTCCTCCTCTGTGCTTCAGTTGCCTCACCTATGAAATGGAGACAATAATAGGACCTGCCTCATAGGATTGTGGAGAGGATCACATAATCCAATAAGGCAAGTCTTTAGAATGAGCCTGACACATGGAAGTCACTCAGTGGTGCTGGTTGCTATATTGAGAATGAGAAGTTACTGGCAGAGTCTAGGAGGAATTTTTAAACAGGAGACTGTGAAAGGGGGAAAGAACATAGGCAGGTGAGACTGTGTTTATAAAACAAACTGACCACCTGGAGAGGACGTATAGCTGAATGTTTCTAAGCCAGGGGCTGCTCCGGTCATGTGAGCTGATGTAAAAATGCCAGCATGTTCACCAGACCCTCTGAGTCCCTGTACTGGTCACTGGTACTCTGCACAAGGATCCTTTTGATGTCACCTTCCTCGTCCGCCTCTGCTCACAGCCCTTCCTCCTGTTCCCCAAACGTCCTTCTCCCCTCTCTGTATCTCCACGTTGGAGGGACGAGGTCACAGACATTTACCATCATTCCTGTGAGCCAGGGGTTTGCCAAAGGAGTGCAGAAGACGGAAGGGCCAGAAGCCCAGGTGGTTTAGCAGTTGGACCCTGGCCTTTTCTTCGAGGTTTCTGTTGTGTGGTGATTTGCATTCCCATCATCACTCAGTCTTGTAAGCAGGTCCGTTTCATGTATCAAGGTGTCCTAGAGGTGCCCCATTTTGTTGGATGAAGAGAAGGAGAGCTCTAGCCCGAGGGATGGAGGGTGCCCCTGTGATAGGTGAATCCCTCACATGTGGTTCTTCAATTTAAGAAGTGCTCAATAGCCACAGTCATTTCATTCATTAAGCAAATATCGGTGAACAGTGTAGACACGGGTACTGCCCTCCTGGAGTTTATTTCTTCATTAGCACCAAGACTCTTTCTTATCTTCCCCAGCAGGCAGTCAACAGCTTGTTTCAGGTTTTGAAGTAGGAAGGTTTCAGTATGACAAAGTGTGTGTGTGAGGGAGGGGCGGTGAGGGCACGCTAGATACATAACCCATGTGGCATCTTGCCTTGCCCAAGTGAGGCACACAGGGCATCTAGTACAGAGAGGGCAGTGACGGGCCAGGAATGACCAGCGAGGAGACTGTTCCTGACAACCTGGATACAAGTACTGCCTGACGACCAACACCAGTGATCAGTACTGAGTGCTTGTACCTGGCTCTGCCACCTCATTCCTGTTTGGGTGAGGTTTGAGCTCATTGCAGCTGTTAGCAGGAATGGGCACTTAGATCCAGAATCACCCTCTGCCTGCTTGTCAATGTGAAAACTCATTACTCGTTTATATAATGCCTTACGCATCGATTATTAACATTAGCTTGCAGGCCGACTGTTAAACTTGGATTCCTAGTATGAAGGGTCACTAGGACATACCTTGTGAAATCCAAACAGTTCCTCTTACTGCCTGGAATTTGTGTGGGACCTGGTGTCTGTGCACACGAGCGGTTTCCTTGACTGACCTGTGAATAGATGATTCGTTGGCAGATTGCTTCTCCAGGGCAATCTTTCGTCAGGGCAGAGCTAGTGTTGGGTGACTATTGTCTGTGAGCACTGCATGATGGTCAGGGGTTGTATTTGCTTGTAACAAACTGACAGGAAAGTGGGAGCATTTTTGTGGACATTGATGTTAGGGGGTCTTTCCAAGATGGCTGTAACGTACATGCGCCGCTGACTCTTCTGTGCTTGGGTTTCTCTTTATAGACAGTGCACACAGGAGGCCGGTGGTAGGCGACTGGGCGGGATCTAGAAGCCAGGGATGAGGTAAGAGAGGCCGGAACTGAGCTGGGAGATCTGAGCCGCTGCCCCAGTGGCCCGGGCAGTGGGCTTGAGATCCGGCCAGGGATCTGGATGGAGAAGCCAAGGCAAAGTAGGAACTGGGCTGCTGTAAGCAGGACAAAATGAGTAAAGCTCTGGAGAAAGCAAAATCCCAGCAGGGTCAGAAAATAGAGTCGCTGGAGAAAGCTGGGGCTCGGGAGCGCCGAGGCCTAAGCAGGGTTTGGCGGTGGCTGCCGAAAATCAGGCTGCCCTGCCCACGAGCCTGGGCCAGGCAGTCTCAGGCCTTTTAGGACTATTTTGCTTGCTTTGTGGGACCTTTATGCTGGACATGGTACGTGAGTGAGCCAGCACTGGCAGGTGTGAGGGGGCGAGGCCCCCCAGGAACTGGGAAATGTTAGTCATGCCTGAGCACTGACAGAAGATACAGCTCCTCCTCGAGACAGCTGCCGCGGGAGGAGGCCCCGCCGCCCGCCAGCCTGCATTGCGATCTGTGGTCCTGGTCTTGTCTTTAATTATTCAAGTCGTGGGCTATTTAAATACTCACCTAAAGCATCGCTGTAAACACTTTTCCCTTCCGGGGTCAGAGGGGCTCCGGTAGAGGAGAGTTTTGCGGCTGTGGTTCTAGATTGCCCAGGTCGCTCCCTTAAGGAACAGGCACCTGGCAACCAGGAAACCCGGAGGATGCCCTTGACGGTGGGTGCGCACCTCCACACTGTCTTTCAGGTTGGCATTTTATTTGTGAAGGCAGGGAAGGAAGAAGCCGTGCTGTTACATGACGTGAAATATTTAACACGCTCTTTAAAAAATTAAACTGCCCAGGAGCCTTTGATTGGTGGTGCCCATGGCAACATGCATGGTTTCCAGAGGTGTCTTCCTGGGGCTTTTGGGCTCCTCAGAAGGAGTGGGGGTCCTGTCCCTGGGAGGACTGGGCAGAGGCAGGGCTGAGTGACCCCTTCAGAGGTACGAAGCTGGGGGTGGCCTTGGTAAGGGGAGAGGAGTAAATGGGAAGAGGAGCATGCACCATCCTTTGGGGGCTTGTTCACGTATTCATTTTGTTGGCCTCTGTGAGTCCTGGCACCTACGCCTCTCTGTCCAGCCTCAGGACTTATTCCCATTCCTTAGCCTGCAGCGCGCTTTCCTCCCTTCACCTGGTTAGTGCTGCTCATCCTTCAGATTTACCTGAAGCAGCAGAGGGGGGCAGCCTGCCCTGGCCCTTTGGAGCAGGATAAACCCTCCTGCGTGAGGCTCTCATGAGCATTCCTCACAGCACCCATCTCAGCTGCTCTGTCCCACTTGGTTAGAAAATCATTGTTTCTGCCCAGCCCACCAGTCAGTAGGATGGATCCATGATGACAGTGGCCAGGCTGTTTCTCTTCACCATTCTATCCCCAAAGCTGGCAAGTGCCTGACCCACAGTAACTATTGTCTGTATTGTCTATCTGTGGTGTAAGTTAGTTCATTTAGTAAGTTTTGGGTTCTGCACCAGAATCTGGGAATACAAAGAGAATAAACCTCCCTTGTTGTCCTCTCGTTGTTTGTAAACCAGAGCAGTGGGTGAGCTCTCAAGATACCCATTGAGGGAAGGAAGAAAACTTACCAGTTAAAGTTCCATCTATTCTTTAATTCAGGTATAGAACAATGTAGCTTTCCTACTTATAAAACAGAGTTGTTAACTTATTGAGTATGCTCAATGCTATTTTACTAATAGAAAAGTGAGACCAAAAAGTTTAGTGACCACTGGTCTGAAGGGAGAGGTAGGCACATGAAAAGGTTTTTGTGTCAAAATGTTATAAAGCTCTAAGTAAGGGCAAGTACAGGGTACAGTGGGGGCCACGCATGCAAAGGCAGGGAAGCTGGAACTGGACCGGAGGAGGGCATTTCTCATAGAGGGCAGAGGGACCACACATGCAAAGGCAGGGAAGGCTTAGTGCATTGGGAGAGGGCATAGATTTCATTTTATTAAAAATAATAT
>NW_005371709.1:4061736-4062858 GCF_000412655.1 Myotis brandtii
ATATATATTTAATTGATTTCAGAGAGGAAGGGGGAGAGAGATAGAAACATCAATGATGAGAGAGAATCATTGTTTGGCTACCTCCTGTACACCTACTGGGGATCAAGCTTGCAACCTAGGCATGTGCCTTGCCCCAGAATTGAACCAGGACCTCCTGGTTCATAGACTGACGCATAACCACTGAGCCACACATCTGGGCTAGGGCATATATTTTAATAAGGCTGGAGTATAAGGCAGAAGGAAGGCCTGCTAGAAGCCCCTCTGGTACTGGGAGGGATTGAGATTGGGAATACCAAGATGGATGAGCCTGGGCCCTTGTCTGCAGGATGGACATGGTGCAAATGTGCCTTAGGAGAGCGAGTACCTGGGATTCAGAAAATGATGGATATTTTTGGTTAGGAGGGATCAGGCCTGGTCATGATTTTAAAAAATCTATCAGGCCCCAGGTCATTCAGCCCCCGTCTCCTCCTGTAGAAGCGGGAGGGGAGAGGCCTGGTGATTGACTGTAAGCTCTTTTAGGCCCATCTCAGGGTTAGGCTTCTCCATGAAGTTCTCCTTCATCTGTTCGCACCCGTTGAGATTTTTACCGTAATGCCATTTAGACCCCTCCATGGACTGTATTTTCTGGATCACAAAACTACATGAACAAGAAAATGGAGTACGGTGTATGTAAATATGCATGTTTGATGTATTTATTTAGCCTGTGTAATCATATATACGCCTTTCTTTTCTTTTTTGTTTTTAAGTCCCAGGGCTTGAAGTAATTATGTAATTAGAATCCACATAGAGTATGGCTAGATAAGGTGTAATTAAAGAGGAAAGCCTAATTTTGGAAGATGATAAGAGGTCATTTGACTCAGTCTGGGCCCAAATCCAATCTTGGAAGAACAGTAAGAGGTCATTTGGATGTACAGAGCTTGAGGCCACCCAAGAGCCCAAACTGGTCTGAGAATTGGACAGATTCTGTTTCAGTTCACTGTGAAAGCTATTCATTGAGCATTTATTGGTATAGGGTGTTGTGGGAGGCCCGGCCATGAGTAAAGAAAAGGTCTGGGTCTCGGAGGACACCGGGGGACATTGGCATGAGAACAACTAGGAGGTCCCAGGGTGTAGAAGTGAAGA